>NW_027523379.1:41854-249057 GCF_052094955.1 Ictidomys tridecemlineatus
GGGGATAGTAGAGAATAGGACTGACAGCAGAATACATCAGACCCTAGAAAAGCAATATGTCAATCAATGGAAGGGTAACTGATGTGACACAGCAATCTGTATACGGGGTAAATTTGGGAGTTCATAACCCACTTGAATCAAACTGTGAAAGATGATGTATTAAGAACTGTGTAATGTTTTGAACGAGCAACAATAAAAAAAAAACTCTGTTCTCCGTAATAAGCCTTCTGCACCCCAGTTCCAACCTCTGTTCTCTATAACAATCCTTCTGCACCCCAGTCTCAAAATTTTGCTATCTACAATGATCCTTCTGAACCCCAGTCCCCAAACTCTGCTCTTTGCAACAGTCTTTCTGCACCCCAGTCTCCAACATGTGCTCTCTGCAAAAGTCCTTCTGCACCTCAATCTTAAAACTCTGTTCTCTACAACGATCCTTCTGCACCCCAGTCTCCAACCTCTGCTCTCTGTAACAGTCCTGCTGCACAATGGTCTATAACTCTGCTCTCTGTAAGATCTTTCTGCAACCTTGTTTCAAAACTCAGCTCTCTATAGGAGTTCTACTGCACCCCAGTCTCCAACCTCTGCTCTCTGCAACGATCCTTCTGCACCTCAGTCTCGAAACTCTACTCTCTGTAACAGTCCTTCTGCACCCCAGTCTCAGAACTCTGCTGTTTGCAACGATCTTTCTGTACACCAGTTTCCAACGTCTGCTCTCTGCAACAGTCCTTCTGCACCCCAGTCTCCAACCTCTGCTCTCTGCAACGATCCCTGTGCACCCCAGTATCCAATATCTGCTCTATGCAACAGTCCTTCTGCACCCCTGTCTCAAACATCTGCTCTCTGCAACAGTCCTTCTGCACCTCAGTCTGAAAAGGCTGTTTTCTGCAATGATCCTTCTGCACCCCAGTCTCTAAAATCTGCTCTCTGTAATACTCCTGTTGCACCTCAGTCTCGAAACTCTTCTCTCTGTAAGATCCTTCTGCAACCCTGTCTCCAAACTCTGCTCTATGTAACAGTCCTTCTGCACCCCAGTCTGCCTCCTCCGCTCTTTGCAAGAGTCCTTCTAAAACCCAGTCTCCACACTCTGCTTTCTGCAACAGTCTTTCTCCACCGCAGTCTCCAACTTCTGTTCTTTTTAACAATCCTTCTTCACCTCAGTTACCAAACTCTGATCTCTGCAATGGTCCTTCTGCACCACAGTCTCCAACCTCTGCTCTCTGTAACAATCCCTCTGCACCCCAGTCTAAAAACTCTGATCTCTACAACAGTCTTTTTGCACCCCAGTTTCCAACCTCTGCTTTCTGCAAAAGTCCTTCTGCACCCCAGTCTCAAACATCTGCTCCCTGCAACAGTCTTTCTGCACCTCTGTCTGACAACTATGCTCTCTGCAACTATCATTTTGCACCCCAGTCTTCAAACTCTGCTTTATGTAACAGTTTTTCGGCACCTCAGTCTCCAACCTCTTCTTTCTGTAAGATCCTTCTGCACCCCAGTTTCCAAACTCTGCTCTCTGTAATATTCCTTCTGCTCCCCAGTCTCCAACCTCTGCTCTCTGAAACAGTCCTTCTGCTCCACAGTCTCCAACCTCTGCTCTCTGTAGAAGTCCTGCTGTCCCACAGTCTCCAACCTGTTCTCTCTGTAATGGTTCTTCTTCACCCCAGTCTCCAAACTCTGATTTCTGTAACAATCCTTCTTCACCCCAGTCTCCAACCTCTGCTGTCTTCAACGATCATTTTGCACCCCATTCTCCAACCTCTGCTCCCTGCAAAAGTCCTTCTGTACCCCAGTCTCCAACATCTGCTCTCAGCAACAGTCATTCTGAACCTATGTCTGAAAACTCTGCTCTCTAAAATGATCCTTGTGCACACCAGTCTCCCAACTCTGCTTTTTGTAACAGTCCTACTGCACCTCAGTCTCCAAAATCTACTCTCTGTAACAGTGCTTCTGAACTCCAGCCTCCAACCTCTGATCTCTGTAAGATCCTTCTGAACCCAAGTTACCAAATCTGCTCTTTGTAACATTTCTTATCCTCCCCAGACTCCAACCTCTGCTCTCTGTAACAGTCCTTCTGCTCTCCTGTCTCCAACCTCTGCTCTCTGTAACAGTCCATCTGCTCCCCAGTCTCCAACCTTTGCTCTCTCTAACAGTCCTTCTGTACCTCAGTCTCCAAATTCTGCTCTCTGTAACAGTCCTTCTGTACCTCAGTCTCCAACCTCTGCTCTCTGTAACGGTCGTTCTGCACCCCAGTCTTCAACCTCTCCTTTCTGTATCATTCCTTCTGCACCACAGTTTCCAACCTGTGCTCCCTGCAACATTCCTTCTGCACTTCAGTCTCCATCCTCTGCTCTCTGTGTCAGTTCTTCTGAACCCAGTGTCCAACCTCTGCTCTCTGCTACAGTTCGTCTGAACCCCAGTATCCAAAGTCTGCACTCTGAAACAGTCCTTCTCCACACCAGTCTCCAACCTCTGGTCTCTGTAACAGTCCTCCTGTAGTGCAGTCTCCAAAATCTTCACTCTGTAAGGGTTCTTCTGCTCCCCAGTCTTCAACCTCTGCTTTCTGTAACAGTCCTTCTGCACCAAAGTCTCAAACCTCTGTATCTGCAACAATCCTTCTACACCGCAGTCTCCAAACTCTGCTATCTGCAACAGTCCTTCTGCACCCCAGGATCCAACCTCTGCTCTCTGTAACAATCCTTCTGCACCTCAGTTTCAAAACTCTGCTCTCTACAACGGTGCTTCTGCACCTCAGCCTCTAACCTGTACTCTCTGTAACAGTCCTTCTGCACCCATTCTCCAACTTCTGTTCTCTGTAACATTCCTTTTGGACGCTGGTCTCAAACCTCTGCTCGCTACAACGATCTTTCTGCACACCAGTCTCAATCCTCTGCTCTCTACAACAGTCCTGATGCACCCCAGTCTCCAACCTCTGTTCTCTGTAACAGTCCTTCTGTACCACAGTCTCTAAGCTCTGCTCTCGGTTAGATCTTTCTGCAACCCTGTCTGCAAACTCTGCTGTCTGTAATAGTCCTTCTGCACCCCAGTCTCCAACCTCTGCTCTCTGTAACAGGCCTTTTGCACCCTATTCTCCAACCTCTGCTCTCTGCAACAGTTCTTCTGCACCCGAGTCTCCAAACTCTGCTTTCTGTATCAGTCCATCTGCACCCCAATCTCCAACCTCTGCTCTCTGTAACAGTACTTCTGCATCTCAGTCTACAAACTCTGCTCTCTGCAGCAGTCTTTCTGCAACCCAGTCTCCAACATCTGCTCTCCGCAAAAGTCCTTCTGCACCAAAGTCTCCAAACTCTGCCTCTGTAACAGTCCTACTGCAACACAGTCTTCAAACTGTACTTTCTGCAACAGTCCTTCTTCACTGAAATCTCAAACCTGTGCTCTCCACAACAGTCCTGCTACACCCCACGTCCAGCCTCTGCTCTCTGCAGCAGTCCCTCTGAGACCAAGTCTCCAACGTCTGCTCTCTGTAACATCCTTCTGCACCTCAGTCTCCAACCTCTGCTCTCTGCAATGATTTTTCTGCACCTCGGGCTCTACTCTCTCTAAAAGTACTTCTGCACCCCTTCTCCAAACTCTGCTCTCCATAACAGGCCTTCTGCACCCCAGTCTCAGACCTTTGTTCTCTATAACAATCCTTCTGCACCCCAGTCTCCAACCTCTGCTCTCTTTACCAGTTCTTCAGCACCCCAGTCTCCAAACTCTGCTCTCTGTAACAGTCCTTTTGCTCCTCAGTCTCCAAACTTGCTATCTGCAACAGTCCTTCTGCACTCCACTCTCCAACCTCTGCTCTCTTCAACAGTCCTTCTGCACCCCAGTCTCTAATATCTGCATTCGGAAATAGTCCTTCTCAACCCCAGTCTCCAAACTCTGCTCTCTGTAACAGGCCTCCTGTACTGCGGTCTTTAAAGTCTGCTCTCTGTAATTTTCCTTCTTCACCACAGTCTCCAACCTCTTCTTTTTATATCAGTTCTTCTGCACCCCAGTCTTCAACCAGTGATCTTTGTAACTGTCCCTCTGCATCTCAGTCTCCAAACTCTGCTCTCTGCAACATTTCCTCTGCACCCAAGTCTCCAAACTCTGTTCCCTTAAACAGTCCTTCTACACCAGAGTCTCCAACCTCTGCTATCTGCAACAGTTTTTCTGCACTCCAGTCTCCAAAATCTACTCTCTGTAACAGTCCTTCTGCACCTCAGTCTCCAACCTCTACTATGTAACATTCTTTCTGCACCTCAGTCTCCAAATTCTGCTCGGTGTAAGATCTTTAGGCAACCAGTCTCCAAACTCTTCCCTCTGTAACAGTCCTTCTGCACCCTTTCTCCAAACCTTTCTCTCTTTAACAAGCATTCTGCACCCCAGTCTCAAACCTGTGCTCTCTACAACGATCCTTTTTCACCCCAGTCTGCAACGTCTGCTCTTTGCAACAGTCCTTCTGCACCCAAGTCTCCAACAACTGCTCTTTGCAACAGTCCTTCTGCACCTCAGTCTGAACATTCTGTGCTCTGAAATTATCCTTTTGCACTACAGTCTTTCAACACTGCTCTCTGTAATAGTCTTTCTGCTTCCGAGTCTCCAACCTCTGCTCACTGTAACAGGACCTCCGCAAGTCAGTCTCCAACGTCTGCTCTCTGCAACAGTCCTTGTGCACCCAAGTCTCCAAACTCTTCTCTCTAGAACAGTCCTTCTGCACCCTACTTACCAACATCTGCTCTCTGCAACAGTCCTTCTTCACTCCAGTCTCCAACATCTGCTCTCTGCAGCAGTTCTTCTGCACCTCAGTCTGAAAACTCTGCTCTCTGCAACGACAATTCTGCACCAGTCTCCTACCTCTGCTCTGTGTAACAGTCCTTCTACACCTAAGTCTCCCAAATCTGCTATCTGTAAGATCCTTGCGACACCCAGTCTCTAAACTCTGCTCTATGTAACAGTCCTTCTGCACCCTAGTCTCCAAACTCTGCTCTGTGTAACAGTCTTCTGCACTCCAGTTTCTAAAATCTGCTCTCTGCAACAGTCCTTCTGCACCCCAGTCTCAAACCTCTGCTCTCTGCAATGATCCTACTGCACCCTAGTCTCCAACCTCTGATCTCTACAAGAGTCCTTCTGCACCTCAGTCTCCAAATTCTGCTCTCTGTAAGATCCTTCTTTACCCCTTTCTCCAAGCTCAGCTCCTTTCAACCATCCTTCTGCACACCAGTCTCCAACCTCTACTTTATGTAACAAGACTTCTGCACCTCAGTCTCCAATCACTGCTCTCTGCAACAGTCCTTCTGCACCACAGGCTCCAAACTCTGGTCTCTGATAGATTCTTCTGCACTCCAGATTCTAAACTTTGTTCTCTGTAACATTCCTTCTCTTCCCCAGTCTTTATCCTCTGCTTTGTGCAAGTGTCCTGCAGCACCTTAGTCTCCACCCTCTGCCCTCTGCAACAGTCTTTCTGTTCCCAGTCTCCAACTTCTGCTCTCTGTAACAGTCCTTCTGTACTGCAGTCTCCAAACACTGCTCTCCATAACTTGCCTTCTGCACCCCAGTCTCCAAATATTGCTTTCTGTATCAGTCCTTCTGAACCTCAGTCTCAAACCTCTGCTCTCTGTATCTATCCTTCTGCACTTCAGTCTCCAAACTGTGCTCTCTGTAACATTCGTTCTGCACCCCAGTCTCCAAACTCTGCTCTTTTAACAGTTTTTCTATACCGCAGTCTCCAAACTCTTGTATCTGTAACGGTCCTTCTGCACCCCAATATCCAACCTCTACTTTCTGTAACAGTCCTTCTGCACATCAGTCTGATACCTCTGCTCTCTACACGATTCTTCTGCACCCCAGTTTCAAAACATTTCTCTATGTAACAGTCCACCTGCACCTCAAACTCCACCCTCTCCTCTCTATAACAGGCCTTCTGCATGCCAGTCTCCAAAGTCTTCTCTCTGTAGCAGGCCTTCTGCACCTCAGTCTCTAAAATCTGCTCTCTGCAACGATCCTTCTGCACCCCAGTCTCGAACCTCTGATCTCTGCAATGATTCTAGTGCACCCCAGTCTCCAACCTATGATCTCTGCAACAGTCTTTCTGAACCACAGTCTCCAAATTCTGCTCTCTGTAAGATCCTTCTGCACCCCTGTATCCAACCTCTGCTCTCTGTAACAGTCCTTCTGCATCCAAGTCTCCAACCTTGGCTCTCTGTAGCAGGACTTCCACACATCAGTCTCTAAACTCTGCTCTCTGCAACAGTCCTTCTGCAGAATATTCTCCAACCTCTGCTCTCTACAACAGTCCTTCTGCACCCTAGATACCAACATCTGCTCTCTGCAACAGTCCTTCTGCAAGCCAGTCTCCAACATCTGCTCTCTGCAACAGTTCTTCTGCATCTCAGTCTGAAAGCTCTGCTCTCTGCAACGACTCTTTTGCACCCCAGTCTCCTAATGTGGCTCTCTGTAACAGTCCTTCTTCTCCTCAGTCTCCCAACTCTGATCTCTGTAGGATCATTTTGCAACCCAACTTTGCAGTCTGTAACAGTCCTTATGCACAACAGTCTCCAACCTGTGCTCTCTGTAACAGGCCTTCTGAACCCCAGTCTCCAACCTCTTCTCTCTGCAAAGATTTTTCTCCACCCAAGTCTTAAACATCTGCTCTCTGCAACAGTCTTTTGCACCCCAGTCTCCAAACTCTGCTCTGTGTAAGATCCATCTGAACCCCAGTCTTCAACCTCTTCTCTCTGTAACAGTCCTTCTGCACATCAGTCTCCAACTTCTGCTCTATGTAATAGTCCTTCTGCACCCCAGCCTCTAAAATCTGCTCTCTGGAACAGTGCTTCTGCACCCCAGTCTTCAACATCTGCTCTCTGCTGCAGCCTTTCTGAACTCTAGTCTCCAAACTCTGCTCTTTGCAACAATCCTTCTGGACCCCTGTCTCCAACGTCTTCTCTCTGCAACAGTCCTTCTGCACCCCAGTCTCTAAACTTTGCACTCTGTAACAGTCATTCTGAAAAACAGTCTTTAAACTCTGCTCTATGTAACAGGACTTCTGCACTCCAGTCTCCAACATCTTCTCTCTTCAACGATTCTTCTCCAGCCCAGTCTCCAACATCTGCTCTCTGCAACAGTCCTTTGCACCCCAGTCTCTAAACTCTGCTCTCTGTAAGATCCATATGAACCCCAGTCTCCAACCTCTGCTCTCTGTAAATATCCTTCTTCACCCCAGTCATCAAACTCTGCTCTCTGCAACAGTTTTTCTGAACCCCAGTCTCCAATATCTGCTCTCTGCAACAGTACTTCTACACCCCAGTCTCCAAACTCTGCTCTCTGCAACGATCCTTCTTGACCCCAGTCACCAACGTCTGCTCTCTTCAACAGTCTTTCTGCACCACAGTCTCCAACCTCTACTCTAGTATCCTTCTGCACTCCAGTTTCCAGACTCTGCTCTTTGTAACATTATTTCTCAACCCCAATCTCCAAACTCTGTCCTCTGAAACAGTACTTCTGCTCCCCAGACTCCCAGATCTGTTCTCTGTAACAGTCCTTCTGTACCGCAGTCTCCAACCTGTGTTCTTTGTAAGGGCCCTTTTACACCCCAGTCTCTAACCTCTGCTTTCTGTATCAGTCTGTCTGAACCGCAGTCTCTAACCTCTGTTCTCTATATCTAACCATGTGCACCTCAGTCTCCAACCTGTGCTCTATGTAAGAATCCTTCTGCACCCCAATCTCCAACCTCTGCTCTCGGTAACAGTCCTATACCGCAGTCTCCAACCTCTGCTCTCTGTAGCAGTAGTTCTGCACCCCAATTTCCAAACTCTGCTTCCTGTAACAGTCCTTCTGCATCTGAGTCTCCAAACTCTCCTATGTGTAACAGTCCTCCTACACCTCAGTTTCCAACGTCTGCTCTTTGTAACTGTCCTTTTTGACCTCACTCTGAAAACTCTGCTCTCTGCAAGATCCTTCTGCACCCCAGTCTCAAACCACTCCTTTTGGTAACAGTCCACCTGCACCTCAGTCTCCAAACTCTGCTCTCTGTAAGATCCTTCAGCAACCCAGTCTCCAAACTCTGCTCTCTGTAACAGTTCTTCTGCACCCCAGTCTCGAACGTCTGCTCTCTGCAACAGTCCTTCTGAACCTCAGTCTGAAAACTCTGCTTTTTTAAACCACCCTTCTGCAAGCAAGTCTCCTAATTCTGCTCTCTATAACAGTTTTTCTGCACCTCATTCTCCCAACTCTGCTCTCTGTAAGATCATTCTACAACCCAGTATTTAAACTCTGCACTGTTTAACAGTCCTTCTGCACAACAGTCTCCAAACTCTGCTCTCTGTAACAGGACTTCTGCAACCCAGTCTCAAACCTCTGCTCTCTGTAACAGTCCTTCTGTACTGCAGTTTCCAAACTCTTCTCTCTTTAATGGTCTTTCTGCACCCCACTCTCCAACCTCTGCTTTCTCTATCAGTCCTTCTGCACTCAAGTCTCCAACCTCTGCTCTCTGTAACAGTCCTTCTGCACCTATGTCTCCAACGTCTGCTCTCTGCAACAGTCCTTTGGCACCCAAATCTCCAAACTCTGGTCTCTGCAAAAGACTTTCTACACCCTAGTCTTTAACCTCTACACTCTGAAACAGTCCTTCTGCACCTCGGTCTCCAACCCCTTCTCTTTGCAAAGGTTTTTCTGCACCTCAGTCTTCAACCTCTGCTCTCTGTAACAGTCCTGCACCCCAGTCTCCAAAATCTGCTCTCTGTAACAGTCCTTTGGCACCCCAGTCTCCACACTCTGCTCTCTGAAATGATCCTTATACACCCAAGTCTCCAAACTCTGGTCTCTGCAACAGTTCTTCTTCACCCCAGTCTCCAACATCTGCTCTCTGCAACAGTTTTTCTATACCTCATTCTGAAAACTCAGCTCTCTGCAATGATCCTTGTGGACCAAAGTCTACAACCTCTGCTCTCTCTGATAGTCTTTCAGCACCTCAGTCACCAACCTCTGCTCTCTTCAAGATCCTTATGCCACCGAGTCTCCAAACGCTGCTCTATGTTACAAGCCTTCTGCCCCCCAGTCTCCAAGCTCTGCTCTGTGTAACAGGTCTTCTGCACCTTAGTCTCCAAACTATTCTCTCTGCAACTATCGTTCTGCATCCCATTCTTCAACCTCTGCCCTCTGCAACAGTCCAATTGCACCCCAGTCTCTAAGCTCTGCTCTCTGTAAGATAATTTTGCACATCTGTCTCCAACCTCTGCTCTCTTTAACAGTACTTTTGTACCACAGTCTCCAACCTCTATTCTCTGTAACGGTCCTTCTGCACCCCAGTCTCCTAACACTGCTTTCTTGAACAGTCTTTCTGCACCTCAGTCTCCAAACACTGCTCTCTGTAACAGTTTTTCTGCACCTCAGTCTTCAACAACTGCTCTCTGCAACAGGCCTTCTGCACCCCAGTCTCCAACGTCTGCTCTCTGCAACAATCCTTCTTCACCCCAGTCTCCAAACTCTACACTCAGTATCAGTCCTATTACACACCAGTCTACAAACACTGCTCCCTGTAACAGTTTTACTCCACCTCAGTCTTAAACAACTACTCTCTGCAACAGTACTTCTGCACCCCAGTCTCCAACATCTGCTCTTTAGAACAGTCCTTCTATAGCCCAGTCTCCATAATCTACTCTCTGCAACGATCCTTCTGCACCCCAGTCTCCAACATCTGCTCTCTACAACAATCCTTCTGCCCCCCAGTCTCCAAACTTTCCTCTCTGTAAGATTTTTCTGCACCCCAGTTTCCAAACTCTGCTCTCTGTAACATTCCTTCTGCACCCCAGTCTCCAACGTCTGCCCTCTGCAATGGTCCCTCTGCACCCCAGTCTCCAACCTTGTTCTCTACAACAGTTCTTCTGTACCGCAGTCTTCAACCTCTGTTCTCTGTAAGGGTTTTTCTGCACCCCTGTCTCCAACCTCTGCTTTTTGTATCAGTCCTCCTGCACCACAGTCTCCAAATTTTGCTCTCTGTAACAGTCCTTCTGCAACTCACTCTTCAACCTCTGCTCTCTGCAATAGTCCTTCTGCACACCAGTCTTAAACCTCTGCTCTCTGCAACAGTTCTTCTGATCCCCAGTCTAAAACATCTGCTCTCTTCAACAGTCCTTCTCCACCCCAGTCTCCATTATCTGTTCTCTGTAAGATTCCTTCTGTACTGCAGTTTCCAAACTCTTCTCTCTTTTATGGTCCTTCTGCACCCCACTCTCCAACCTCTGCTTTCTCTATCAGTCCTTCTGCACTCAAGTCTCCAAACTCTGCTCTCTGTAATAGTTTTTCTGCACCTCAGTCTCAAACGTCTGCTCTCTGCAACAGTCCTTCGGTACCCCAGTCTCCAAACTCTGCTCTCTTTTACAATCCTTCTGTACTACAGTCTCCAAATTTTTTCTCTCTGTAATGGTCCTTCTGGACCTTAGTCTTTAAACACTGCTTTCTGTATTAGTCCTTCTGCACCCTGGTCTCTAGACTCTGCTTTCTGTAACAGTCCTTCTGCAACTCAGACTACAATTTCTGCTCTCTGCAACAGTCCCTCTGCACCCTAATCTCCAAACTCTGCTCTCTGCAACAGCCCAACTGCACTTCAGTGTCCAAACTCTGCTCTCTGTAAGATCCTTCTGAAACCCAGTCTCCAACCTCTGCTTTCTGCAATGATCCTTCTGCACCCAAGCCTCTAACCTCTGTTCTCTACAATAGTTATTCTGCACCCTAGTCTGTAACCTCTGCTCTCTGAAACAGTCTTTCTGTACCGCAGTCTCCAACCTCTGTTCTCTGTAAGGGTCCTTCTGCACCCCAGTCTCCAACCACTGCTTTCTGTATCAGTCTTTTGCACCACATTCTCCAAACTCTGCTCTCTGTAACAGTTCTTCTGCACCTCAGTCTGCAACCTCTGCTCTCTGCAATAGTCCTTCTGCACCCTAGTCTCTAACCTCTACTCTCTGCAACAGTCCTTCTGCACCACAGTCACCAAACTCTGCTTTCTGTATCAGTCATTTTGCACCCCAGTCTCCAACCTCTGCTCTCTGTAACAGTCTTTCTGCACCTCAGTCTCCAACCTCTACTTTCCTCAGCAGTCCTTCTCCACTCTAGTCTCCAACCTCTGCTCTCAGTAACAGTCCTTCTGCACCTCAGTCTGAAAACTCTTCTTTCTGGAACGATCCTTCTGCATCTCAGTCTCAAACCTCTTCTCTGTGTAACAGTCCTTATGTACCTCAGTCTCAAAACTTTTGTCTCTGTAAGATCCTTTTGCAACCCACTCTTTAAACTCTGCTCTCTGTAACTATCCTTCTGCATCCAAGTCTCCAGGCACTGCTCTCTGTAACAGGCCTTCTGCACCCCAATCTCCAAACTATGCTGTCTATAACAGGCCTTTTGACCCCAGTCTCCAAACTCTTCTCTCTTCAACTATCCTTCTGCACCGCAGTCTCCAATCTCTGCTCTCTATAACGATCCTTCTGCACCCCAGTCTCCAAAATATGCTCTCTGCAACAATCTTTCTGCACCCCAGTCTCCAAAGTCTGCTCTCTGTAACAGTTCTTCTCAACCCCAGTCTCCAAACTCTGGTCTCTGCTACAGTGTTTCAGCACCCAAGTCTCCAACATCTGCTCTCTGCAACAGTCTTTCTACACCCCAGTCTAGAACTTCTGCTCTCTGCAACAGTCCTTCTACCCCCTAGTCTCGATACTCTGCTCGCCGCAACGATCCTTCTGCACCCCAGTTTCCAACCTCCATTCTCTTCAAAAATTTTTCTGCACCACAGTCTCCAACCTCTGCGCTCTATAAGGGTCGTTATGCACCCCAGAATACAACCTCTGCTTTCTGTATCAGTCATTTTCCACCACAGTCTCGAAAATCTGCCCGCTGTAACAGTCCTTCTGCAACTCAGTCTGCAAACTCTGCTCTCTGCAACAGTCCTTCTGCACCTCAGTCTCCAACCTCTGCTCTCTATAAGGGTCCTTTGGCACCCGAGTCTCCAACCTCTACTTTCTGTATCAGTCCTTCTGCACCCCAGTAACCAACCTCTGCTCTCTGTAACAATCCTTCTGCACCTCGGTCTCCAATGTCTGCTCTCTGCAACGGTCCTTCTGCACCTCAGTCTCCAACCTCTTCTCTTTTTAACAGTGCTTCTGCACCTCAGTCTCCAAATTTTCTCTCCTTAATATCTTTCTGCAACCCAGTATTCAAATTCTTCTCTCTGTACAAATCTTTCTGCACCCCACTCTCCAAACTCTGCTGTCTGTAACAGGCCTTCTGCACCCCAGTCTCCGAACTCTGCTTTCTGTATCAGTCCTTCTGCATCCCAGTCTCCAACCTCTGGTCTCTACAATGATCCTTCTGCACCCCAGTCTTCAACCTCTGTTCTCTACAACACTTCTTCTGCACCCCAGTCTCCAAACACTGCTCTCTGTAACAGTCTATCTGTTCTGCAGTATCCAACCTCTGTTTTCTTTAAGGGTCCTTCTGCACCCGAGTTTAAAAACTCTGCTTTCTGTATCAGTCCTTCTTCACCACAGTCTCCAAACTCTTCTCTGTAACAGTCCTTCTCCACCACAGTCTGAAACCTCTGCACTTTGCAATTGTCCTACTGCACCCAGTCTCCAAACTCTGCTCTCTGCAAAAGTCCTTTTGCACCCCAGTCTCCAACATCTGCTCTCTACAACAGTCTTTCTCCACCCCAGTCTCGAACCTATGCTCTCTGTAACAGTACTTTTGTACTGCAGTTTCCAAACTCTTCTCTCTGTAATGGTCCTTCTGCACCACACTCTCCAACCTCTGCTTTCTCTATCAGTCCTTCTGCACTCAATCTCCAACCTGTGCTCTGAAACTGTCCTTCTGCATTTCAGTCTCTAACGTCTGGTAGCTGCAACAGTCTTTCGGAACCCCAAACTTCAACCTCTGCTCTCTGCAACAGTCATACACCCAAGTCTCCAACCTCTGCACTCTGCAACAGTCTTTCTGAATCTCAGTCTCCAACCTCTTCTCTTTGCAAAGGTCTTTCTGCACCTCAGTCTTCAACATCTACTCTCTGTATCAGTCCTTCTACATCTCAGTCGCCAACCTCTGCTCTCTGTAAGATCCTTCTAAAAACCAGTCTCCAAACTCTGCTTTATATAAAAGTTCTTCTGCACCCCAGTATCAAAATTCTGCAGTCTGTAAAACTCCTTCGGCACCCCATTCTGCACCCTAAGTTCTCTGCAACGATCCTTCTACACCCAAGTCTCCAACCTCTGATCTCTGCAGCACTTCTTCTGCACCCCAGTCCCCTACATCTGCTCTCTGCAAAAGTTTTATCTAAACCTCATTATGAAAACTCTGCTCTCTGAAAGGATCCTTCTGGACCCCAGTTTCCAACGTCTGCTCTCTCTGACAGTCCTTCGGCACCTCAGTCACCAACCTCTGCTCTCTTTAAGATCCTTATGCCACTCAGTCTCCAAACTCTGCTGTGTGTTACATGTCATCTGCTCCCCAGTCTTCAAGCTCTTCTCTTTGTAACAGGCCTTCTGCACCTCAGTATCCAACCTCTTCTCTCTGCAACAATCCTTTTGCACCCCATTCTACAAACTCTGCTCTCTGCATCAGTCCTATTGCACCCCAGTCTCCAACCTCTGCTCTCTGTAAGATCCTTCTGCAAACCTGTCTCAAACCTCTGCTCTCTTTAACAGTTCTTCTGTACAGCAGTCTCTAACCTCTATTCTTTGTAACAGTCTTTCTGCACCCCAGTCTCCAAACACTGCACTCTGCACAGTCCTTCTGCACCCAGTCTCCAACCTCTCTTCTCTGCGACAGTCCTTCTGCACCTCAGTCTTCAAACTCTGTTCTCTGTAACAGTCCTTCTGCACATCAGTCTTCAACAACTGCTCTCTGCAACAGTCCTTCTTCAACCCAGTCTTCAAACTCTGCTCTCTAGAACAGTCCCTCTATACACCAGTCTCCATAATCTACTCTCTGCAACGATCCTTCTGCATTCCAGTCTCCAAAGTCTGCTCTCTGCAACAATCCTTCTGCACCCCAGTTTCAAAAATTTCCTCTCTGGAAGATCATTCTGGTCCCCAGTCACCAAACTCTGCTCTCAGTATTAGTTCTTCTGCACCCCAGTCTCCAAACATTACTCTCTGTAACAGTTTTTCTGCACCTCAGTCTTCAAATAATGCTCTCTGCAACAGTCCTGCTGCACCCCAGTCTCCAACGTCTGCTCTCTGCAACAATCGTTCTGTACCCAAGTCTCCAAACATTCCTCTCTTTAAGATTCTCCTGCACCCCAGTTTCCACACCCTGATCTCTGTAACATTCCTTCTGCACCACAGTCTCCAACGTCTGCCCTCTGCAATGGTTCCTATGCACCCCAGTCTCCAACCTTGTTCTCTACAACAGTTCTTCTGTACCGCAGTCTGTAACCTCTGCTCTCTGCAATTGTCCGTCTGCAACCCAGTCTCCAAAATCTGCTTTCTGTATCAGTCCTTCTGCACCACAGTCTCCAATCTCTGCTCTCTGCAACAGTCCTTCTGCACCCAAGTATCCAACATCTGCTCTGCAACAGTCCTTCTCAACCACCGTCTCAAACATCTGCTCTGTGTAACAGTCCTTCTGTACTGCAGTCTCAAAACTCTGCTCTCTGTAACGGTCTTTCCGCATCCCAGGTTACAAACTCTGCTCTCTGTGACATTCCTTCTCCAACCCAGTCTCCAACCTTTGCTTACTGCAACAGTCTTTCTGCATCCCAGTCTCCAAACTCTGCTCCATGTAGCAGCCTTTCTGCACCTCAGTCTCCAAACTCTGCTCTCTGCAACAGTCCTTCTACACCCCAGTTGCCAACCTCTTCTCTCTGGAAGGATTCTTCTGCACCCCAGTCCCCAACTTCTGCTCTCTGAACAGTCCTTCTACACCCTAGTCTCAACTTCTGCTCTCTGTAAGACCCTTCTGCACCCCAGTCTCAAAACAATGCTTTCTGTATCAGTCTTTCTGCACCACAGTCTCCAACGTCTGCGCTCTGCTACAGTCTTACTGAACCCCAGTCTTCATCATCTAATCTCTGCAACAGTCATTCTGCACCCCAGTCATCAAACTCTGCTCTCTGTAACAGTCCTTCTGTACTGCAGACTTCAACCTCTGCTCTCTGTAATGGTCCTCCTGTACCCAAGTCTGAAAACTCTGCTTTCTGTATCATTCCTTCTGCACCCCTGTCTCAATCGTCTGCTCTCCGTAACAGTCCTTCTGCAGCTCAGTCTTTAACTTCTGCTCTCTGCAATAGTCCTTCTGCACCCAAATCTCCAACTTCTGCTCTATGCAACAGTCCTTCTGCACCTTAATATCCAAACCCTGGTCTCTGTAACAATCCTTCTTCACCCCACTCTCCAACCTTTGTTCGCTGTAATATGCTTCTTTACCCCAGTGTCCAAACTCTACTCAGTAAAAGTTCTTCTGCACTGCAGTCTCAAAACTATGCTCTCTTTAACAATCCTTCTGCACCTCAGTCTCCAAACTCTGCTCTCTGTAAAGGTCCTTCTGCATCCCTGTCTTAAACCTATTTCTTGCAACAGTCTTTCCGCTCCCCAGTCTCAAATCTCTGCTCTTTGTAAAGTCTTTTTGCACCCCAGTCTACAATCTCAGGTCTCTGTAACGGTCCTTCGGCACCCCAGTCTCCAACCACTGCTTTCTTACCAGTCGTGCACCCCAGTCTCCAAACTCTGCTCTCTGCAACAATCCTTCTGCATACCAATCTCTCTAAAATAGTCCTTCTGCACTTAAGTCTCCAACCTCTGCTCCCTTTAAGATTCTTCTGAACCCCAGTCTCCAACCTCTGCTATCTTCAACGGTCCTTCTGCACCTCAGTCGCCAAACTCTGTTCTCTGCAACAGTCTTTCTGCACCCCAGTCTCCAACCTGTGCTCTCTGTAACAGTCCTTCTGCACCTCAGTCTCCAACCTCTGCTCTCTGCAACAATCCTTCTGCACCCCAGTCTGCTACGTCTGCTCTCTACAACAGTCCTTCTGCACCCCAGTCTCCAACCTCTGCTCTCTGTAACAGTTCTTCTGCACCTCAGTCTCCAACCTCTGCTCTCTGTAGTGGTCCTTCTGCACCCCAGTCTTTAAACTCTGCTTTCTGTATCAGTCCTTCTGCACCTAAGTCTCTAACCTCTGCTCTCTGTAACATTTTTTCTGCACCTCAGTCTTCAACCTCTGCTTTCTGCAATTGACCTTCTGCACCTCAGTATACAACCTCTACTCTCTGTAACAGTCCTTATGCATCTCAGTTTTCAAACTCTACTCTCTGGAAGATACTTTTGCAAACCAATCTTCAAAATCTGCTCTCTGTAACAGTCTTTCTGCACCCCTTCTCAAAACTCTGCTCTCTGTAACAGGCTTTCTGCACCCCAGTCTCCAACATCTCCTCTCTGGAACAGTCCTTCTCCACACAAATCTCCAACCTCTGATCTCTGCAACAGTCCTTCTGCACCACAGTCTCCAACATCTGCTCTCTGCATTAGTCCTTCTGCACCTCAACTGAAAATTCTGCTCTCTTCCACCATCTTTCTGCACCCCAGTCTTCAACCTTTATTCTCTGTAACAGTCCTTCTGCATCCCAGTCTCCAACCTTTGCTCTCTTTAACAGTCCTTCAGCACCTAAGTCTCAAAATTCTGCTCTCTGCAAGAGTCCTTCTGAAACCCAGTCTCCAACCTCTTCTGTCTGCAACAATAATTCTGCACCCCAGTCTCCAACATCTGCTTTCTGTATCAGTCCTGCACGCCAGTCTCCAAAATATGCTCTCTGAAACAGTTCTTCTTCACCTCAGTCTTCAACCTCTGCTGTCTGTAACAGTCCTTCTGCACACAAGTCTCCAGTCTCTGCTCTCTGCAACGATCCTTCTTCACCCCAGTGTCCAAACTCTGCTCTCTGCAACACTCATACTACACCCCAGTCTCAAAACTCTGCTCCCTGTAACATCCTTCTGCACAACTGTATCCAACCTCTGATTTCTGTAATGGTCTTTCTTCATCCCCCTCTCTAAACTCTGCTTACTGTATCAGTTCTTCTGCACCACAGGCTTCAACTTCTGCTCTCTGCAACAGTGTTTCTGCAACAAAGACTACAACATCTGCTCTCTGTAAAAGTCCTTCTGTACTGCAGTCACGAACTTCTGCTCTCTGTAACAGGCCTTCTGCACCCAAGTCTCCAAACTCTGCTATCTTTAACAGTCCTTCTCCACCCTAGTCTCCAACATCTGCTCTCTGCAACAGTCTTTCTGCACCAAGTTTCCATACTTCGCTCACTGTATGATGCTTCTGCACCCCAGTCTCCCAACTCTTCCCTCTGTATCAGTCCTTCTGCACCACAGTCTCCAATCTCTGCTCTCTGCAACAGTGCTTCAGCACCTCAGTCTCCAAACTCTGCTCTTTGTATGATGCTTCTGCATCCCAGTCTACAACCTCTGCTCTCAGAAACAGTCCATCTACACATTAGTCTCCATAATCTGCTATACAACAGTACTTCTGCACACCAGTCTCCAAACTATGCTCTCTGTAAGATAATTCTGCACACCTGTCTCCAACCTCTGCTTTATGCAACAGTCCTTCTGCACCCCAGTCTCCAAAGTCTGCTCTCTGCAGCAGTCCTTCTACAACCCAGTCTACAAACTCTGCTCTCTGCAACAGTCCTTCTACAACCCAGTCTCCATACTCTGCTCACCCCAATAATCCTTCTGCACCCATGTCTCCAACCCATGCTCTCTGTAACAGTCCTTCTGTACCGTAGTCTCCAAACTCTTTTCTCTGTAAGTGTCCTTATGTACTCCAGTATCCAACCTCTGCTTTCTGTATCAGTCGTTTTGAACAACAGTCTCCAAACTATGCCCTCTTTATCAGTCTTTCTGCAACTCAGTCTGCAACCTCTGCTTTCTGAAACAGTCATCTTGAACCCCAGTCTTCATCCTCTGCTCACTGCAACAGTCCTTTTGCACACCAGTCTCCAATATCTGCTCTCTAAATAGCTCTTCATCACCCCAGTCTCCAACCTCTGCTCTTTGTAACAGTTTTTCTGTACTGCAGTCTCCAACCACTACTCTCTGTAAGGCTCCTTCTGCACACGAGTCTCCAAGCTCTGCTTTCTGTATCAGTCCTTCTGCACCAGAGTCTCCAACATTTGTTCTGTGTAACTGTCCTTCTGCACCTTAGTATCCAACTTCTGCTCTCTGCTACAGTCCTTCTTCACCCCAATCTCAAACCTCTACTCTCTGCAACAGTCCTTCTACACCCAAGTCTAAAACCTCTGCTCTCTGCAACAGTCCTTCTGCACCACAGTCTCCAAACTCTACTCTCTGTAACAGTCCTTCTGCACCTCAGTCTTGTACCTCTACTCTCTGTAACAGTGTTTCTCCACCCAGTCTCCAACCTCTGCTCTCTGTAACAGTCCTTCTGCAAACGAGTCTCCAATCTCTGCTCTCTGCAATGATCCTTCTTCACCCCAGTGTCCAAACTCTGCTCTCTGTAACAGTCCTTCTGCACACCAGTCTCCAACATCTGCTCTCTGCAACAGTCCTTCTGCACGCCAGTCTGCAACCTCTGCTTTTTGTAACGGTCCTTCTGCACCCCAGTCACACACCTATGATTTCTGTATCATAATTCTTCATCCCAGTCTCAAACGTCTGCTCTGTGTAACAGTCCTTCTGCATGTCAGTCTCAAACCTCTGCTCTCTGCAACAGTCCTTCTGCACCCCAGTCTCCAAACTCTGCTTTCTGAAACATTCCTTCTGCACCACAGTCTCCAACCTGTGCTCTCTGTAACAGTCCTTCTGCACCGTAGTCTCCCACCTCTTCTCTCTAACTGTCCTTCTGAAACCCAGTCTCCACCTCTGATCTCTTCAAAAATTCTTCTGCAACTCAGTCTCCAACTTATGCTCTCTTCAACGATTTTTCTGCCCCCGAGTCTCAAACATCTGCTCTCTGTAACTGTTTTTCTGCAACTAAGGCTCCAACCTCTTCTCTCTGCAAACGTCCTTCTGCACCCTTGTCTCCAACCTCTGCTCTCTGCAATGATCCTTATGCACCGCAGTCTCCAACATCTGCTCTCTGCAACAGTCTTTCTGCACCCCAGTCTCCAAAGTCTCCTCTCCTTAACACTCCTTCTGCACTTCAGTCTCCAACCTCTGTTTTCTGTAAGGTCATTCTGCACCCCAGTTCCCAAACTGTGCTCTCTGTAACATTCTTTCTCCAACTCAGTCTAAAAACTCTGCTTTCTTTAACGGTCCTGCTGCAACCCAGTCTCCAACATATGTTCTCTGCAACAGTCTTACTACTCCCCAATCTCAAACCTCTGCACTCTATAACAGTCTTTCTGTACCGTAGTCTTCAACCTCTGCTCTCTGTAACTGTCCTTCTGCATCCCAGTCACAAACCTCTACTTTCTGTATAAGTTTTTCTGAACCATGGTTTCCAACCTCTGCTCTCTGTAACAGTACTTTTGCACCTCTGTCTCAAACCTCTGAACTCTGCAACCTTACTTCTGTACCCCATTCTCTAAACTCTGCTCTCTGTAAAAGTTCTTCTGCACCCAATTCTCTAACCCCTGCTCTATGCAACAGTCCTTCTGTACCACAGTCTCCAACCTCTGCTCTCTGTACCGGTCCTTCTCCACCCCAGGCTAAACCTTTCCTTTTTTTATCAGTAATTCTGCACCCCAGTCTCAAACCTTTTCTCTCTGTAACATTCTTTCTGCACCTCAGTCTCCAACCTCTGCTCTCTGTGACAGTTCCTCTGCACCCCAGTCTCCAAACTCTGCTCCCTGCAATAGTTCTTCTGAACGCCAGTCTCCAACATCTGCAATCTGAAAAAGTTCTTCTATAAACCATTTTCCAACCTCTGCTCTCTGTAACAGTCCTCTTATATTGCAGTCTCCGAACTCTGCTCTCTGCAACGGTCTTTCTTTACACCAGTCTCCAAATTCTGCTTTCTGTATCAGTCCTTCTGTACGGCAATCTCCAAACTCATCTCTCTACAACGGCCCTTCTGCACCCCAGTATCCAAACTGTGTTCTCTGCAGCAGTCATTCTGCACCTCAGGCTACAAACTCTTCTCTCTTTAACAGTCATTCTGCACCCCAGTCTCCAAACTCTACTTTCCATATCAGTTATTCTGCACCTCAGTCTCCAACCTCTGCTCTCTGCAACAGTCCTTCTGCACCCCAGTCTCTAACCTCTGCTCTCTGCAAAAGTTTTTCTACACACCAGTATCCACTATCTGCTCTCTGCAACAATCCTTCTGCATCCCAGTCTCCAGTGTCTGCTCTCTGCAACAGTCCTTCTACACCCCAGTCTCAAACCTCTGCTCTCTGCTACAGTTTTTCTGCACCCTAGTCTCCAACCTATGCTCTCTGCAACATGTCTTCTGCACCCCAGTCTTTAAACTGTGCTTTCTGTAACTATCCTACTGCACTCCGGTCTCCAACCTCTGCTCTCTGCAACGATACTTCTGCACCCCAGTCTCCAACGTCTGTTTTCTGCAACAGTCCTTCTGACCCAGTCTCCTGCCTCTGCTCTCTGTATCATCCTTCTGCACCCCAGTTTCCAAACTCTGTTCTCTGTGACATTTTTTCTGTAACCAAGTCGCCACCCTCTGCTATTTGTAATGGTACTTCTGTACCGCAGTCTCCAGTCTCTTCTCACTGCAACATTTCTTCTGAACCCCAGTCTCCAATCTGTGCTCTCTGTAACTGTCTTTCTGACCCCAGTCTCCAACCTCTGCTCTCTGTAACGATCCTTCTGTACCCCAATCTCGAACCTCTGCTCTCTGTAACAATCCTTCTGCACCTCAGTCTCTAACATCTGCTCTCTATAACAGTCCTTCTTAACCCTAGTCTCCAACATCTGCTCTGTATACCGGTTCTTCTTCACCAAAGTCTTCAAACTCTGCTCTCTTTAACAGTCCTTCTTCTACCCATTCTCCAAACTCTGCTCTCTTTAACAGTCCTTCTGTACCGCAGTCTCCAACCTCTTCTCTCTATAACTGTCCTTCTGCACCCCAATTTTCAACCTCTGCTTTTTGTAACAGTCCTTCTGCACCTCAGATTCCAACCTCTGCTCTCTGTAACAGTCCTTCTAAGCCTCAGTATTAAAACTCTGCTCTCTGCATCTATCCTTCTGCACCCCAGTCTCCAAAATGTGCTTTCTGTAACAATCCATCTGCACCCCAGTCACCAACATCTGCTCTCTGTAAAAGGTCTTCTGCACCCCAGTCTCCAAACTCTGCTCTCTGTAAGAGGCCGTCTGCACCCCAGTCTCCAACCTCTTCTCCCTGCAACGATCCTTCTGCACCTAAGTCTCCAACCTCTGCTCTCTGAAACAGTTTTTCTGCACCTAAGTCTGAAAAATTTGCTCTCTGCAAAAATCTTTCTGCACCCGAGTTTCCAACCTTTGCTCTCTGTAACAGTCCTTCTGAACCTCAGTCTCCGAAATGCTCTCTGTAGGATCCTTCTGAAACCTAGTTTCGAAATTGTGCTATCTGTAACAGTCCTTCTGCTCCCCAGTCTGCAAACTCTGCTCTCTGTAACAGGCCTTCTGTACGGCAGTCTCCAACCTCTTTTCTCTATAACGGTCCTTTTGCACCCCAATTTCCAAACTCTGCTCTCTATAACAGTCCTTCTACGCCTCAGTCTGAAACTTCTACTCTCGGCTACTATCCTTCTAAACCTCAGTCTCCAAACTGTGCTATCTGTAACAATCCTTCTGCACCCCAGTCTCCAACATCTGCTCTCTGTAACAGGTCTCCTGCAACCCAGTCTCCAAACTCTGCTCTCTGTAACAGGCCTTCTGCACCTCAGTCTCCAAACTCTGCTCTCTGCAAAAGTCTTTCTACACCCTAGTTTCCAACCTCTGCTCTCTGTAAGATCCTTCTGCACCTCGTTCTCCAAAACTTGCTCTCTGTAACAGTCATTCTGCACCTCAGTCTACAACCTCATCTCTCTGCAATGGCCCTTGTGCACCCTAGTATACAACCTCTGTTCTCTGCAGCTGTCCTTCTACACCCCAGGCTACAAACTCTGCTCTCTGTAACAGTCCTTCTGCACCCCAGTATCCAAACTCTGCTCTCTGTAACAGTCCTTCTCTACGGCAATCTCCACTCTTCTCTCTATAACGGTCCTTCTACACCCCAATTTCCAAACTCTGCTCTCTGTAACAGTCCTTCTCAGCCTCAATCTGGAAATTCTGCTCTCTCCAACAATCCTTCAAAACCCCAGTCTCCAAACTGTGCTATCTGTAACAATCCTTCTGCACCCTAGTCTCCAACATCTGCTTTCTGTAACAAGTTTTCTGCAACCAAGTCTCCAAATCTGCTCTCTGTAACAGGCCTTCTCCACCCCAGTCTTCAACCTCTGCTCTCTTCAAAAGTCCTTCTAAACCCCAGTCTCCAACCTCTGCTCTCTGCAACGATCATTCTGCATCCCAGTCTCCAAAGTCTGCTCTCTTTAAGATCCTTCTGCACCCCGTTCTCCAAACGTTGCTCTCTGTAACAGTCATTCTGCAGCTCAGTCTCAAACTTCTGCTCTCTGCAACAGTCCTTCTGCACCCCATTTTCCAACCTCTGCTCTCTGCAAACGTCTTATTAAACCCCAGTATCCAACATCTGATCTCTGCAACGATTTTCCTGCATCCCAGTCTCCAACATCTGCTCTCTGCAACAGTTCTTATACACCCAAATGTTCAACCTCTGCTCTCTGCTACAGTATTTCTGCACCCCAGTCTCCAAACTCTGCTCTCTGCAACATTTCTTCTGCACCCCAGTCTCCAACCTGTTCTCTCTGAAACTATCCTACTGCACCCCGGTCTCCAAACTCTGCTCTCTTTAGCGATCATTCTGCACCTCAGTCTCCAAACTCTGCTCTCTGCAAGGATCCTTCTGCATCCCAGTCTCCAACCTCTGCTCTCTGCAACAGTATTTCTGCACCCCAGTCTCCAATCTCTGCTCTCTGGAACAGTGCTTCAGCACCTCATGTCCAAACTCTGCTCTCTGTAACAGGCCTTCTGCACCACAGTCTCCAATGTCTGCTTTCTGTAACAGTTCTTCTGAACCCCAATCTCCAAACTCTGCAATCTGTAACACTCCTTCTGCACCTCAGTCTCCATCCTCTGCTCTCTGTAAGAATCTTTTGCCACCACTGTCTCCAACCTCTTCTCTCTGTAAAAGTCCTTCTGCACCTCAGTATCCAACCTCTGCAATCTGTAACGGTCCTTCTGCACCCCAGTCTCCAAACTCTGCTTTCTGTATCAGTCCTTCTGCACCCAAGTCTTCAAACTCTGCTCTCTGCACCTTTTCTTCTGCACACCAGTCTTAACCTGTGCTCTCTGTAACAGTCCTCCTGCACCCCAGTCTCAAACATCTGCTCTCTGCAACTATCCTTCTTCTACCCAATCTCCAAACTCTGTTCTCTCTAAAAGTCCTTCTTCATCTCAGTCCCCATCCTTTGCTTTCTGTAATGGTCCTTCTGCACACCAGTCTCCAATCTTTGTTCTCTGTAACAATCCTTTTTCATCTCTGTCTCCAAAATCTGCTCTCTGTAACAGTCCTTCTGCACCCCAGTCTGAAAACTCTGCTCTTTGTAACAATCCTTCTGTACCGCAGTCTCCAAAGTCTTCTCTCATAACGGTACTTCTGCACCCCAATTGCCAATCTCTGCTTTCTGAAACCGTCCTTCTGCACCTGAGACTCCAACCACTGCTCTCTGTAACAGTCCTTCTAAGCCTCAGTCTGAAACCTCTGCTCTCTGCCACAATCCTTCTAAACCCCAGTCTCCAAACTGTGCTATCTGTAACAATCCTTCTGCACCCCAGTCTCAAATATCTGCTCTCTGTAACATGTCTTCTGCAACTCAGTCTATAAAGTCTGCACTCTGTAACAGGCCTTCTGCACCCCAGTCTCCAACCTCTTCTCTCTGCAACGATTCTTCTGCACCTCAGTCTCCAACCTCTGCTCTCTACAACAGTCCTTCTGCACCACAGTCTCCAAGCTCTGCTCTCTGTAACCGTCCTTCTGCACATCAGTGTCCAAACTCTGCTCTCTGTAATAGTTTTTCTGGTCACCAATCTAAAAACTCTACTCTCTGTAACACTCCTTCTGCACCCCAGTCTCTATCCTCTGCTCTCTGTAAGAATCCTTCTGCACCCCAGTCTCAAACCGCTCCTCTCTGTAACAGTCCTACTGCACCTCAGTCTCCAAACTCTGCTCTCTTTAATGAACCTTCAGCACCTCAGTCACCAACCGCTGCTCTCTGTAACAGGCCTTCTGAACCTTATTCTCCAACCTATGCTTTTTGGATCAGTCCTTTCGCAAACCAGTTTCCTACCTATGCTCCCTGTAACAATTCTTCTGAACCTGAGTCTCCAACATCTGCTCTCTGAAACAGTCCGTCTGCACCCCAGTCTCCAAACTCTGTTCTCTGCATCAGTTTTTCTGCACACCAGTATCCCACCTCTGCTCTCTGTAACAGTCCTTCTGTACCACAGTCTCAAAACTTTGTTCTCTGTAACGGTCCTTCTGCACCCCGGTCTCCAAACTCTGCTCTCTGTAACATTCCTTCTTCACCCCAGTCTCCAACCTCTGCTGCCTGCAAAAGTCCTTCTACACCCCAGTCTCCCACCTCTGCTATCTGCAACAGTCCTTCTGCACCCCAGTCTCCAAACTCTGCTCTCTGTAACAATGTTTCTGTACCCCAGTCTCCAATTTCTACTCTTTGTAACAGTCCTTCTGCATCTCAGTCTCCAACCTCTGCTCTCTGCAACAGTTCTTAAGCACCAATGTCTCAAATTCTGGTCCCTGCACCAGTCGTTCTACACCCCAGTCTCCAACCTCTGCTATCTCCAACAATCCTTCTGCACCTTACTCTCAAAACTCTTCTCTCTGCAATGAACCTTCTGCACCCCAGTCTCCAAAATCTGCTCTCTGCAACAGTCTTTCTGCACCTCAGTCTGAAAACTCTGCTCTCTGCAACAATCCTTCTTCACCTCAGTTCCCAAACTCTGATCTCTGCAATGGTCTTTCTGCACCCAAGTATTCAACCTATGCTCTCTGTAACAATCCTACTGCACCTCAGTCTCAAACATCTGCTCTCTGAAAAAGTCCTTTTGCACCCCAGTCTGTAACATCTGCTCTCTGCAACAGTCCTTCTGCACCTCAGTCTGAAAACTCTGCTCTCTGAAACGATCCTTGTGCACCCCTGTCTCCAAATTCTGAACCTTGAAACAATCTTTCTCCACCCCAGTTTCCAACCTCCACTATCCGTAACAGTCCTCCTGTAGTGCAGTCTCCAAAATCTTCTCTCTGTAACGGTCCTACTGCACCCCAGTCTCTAACCCCTGCTTTCTGTATCAGTCAATCTGCACCCCTGTCTCCAACCTCTGCTCTCTGTAATAGTCCTGCTGCACCTAAGGCTTCAAACTCTGCTGTCTGCAACAGTTTTTCTAGATCCAAATCTCAAACCTCTGCTCCCTGCAACAGTCCTTCTGCACCTCAGTCTCTAACCTCTACTCTCTGTAACAGTCCTTCTGCACCCCAGTCTCCAACATTTGCTATTTGTAAGATTCTTCTGCAACCTAGTATCAAAACTCTGCCCTCTGTAACAATCCTTCTGAACCCTTTCTCCAAACTCTGTTCTCTGTAACAGTCCTTCTGCACACCATTCTCAATACTCTGCTTTCCACAAAGATCCTTCTGCACCCCAGTCTCCTTCCTCTGCTCTCTGCAACAGTCCGTCTCCACACCAGTCTCCAACCTCTGCTCTCTGTAACAGTCCTCCTGTAGTGCACTCTCAAAAATCTGCTCTATATAAAGGTTTTTCTGCACCCAAGTCTCCAATCTTTGCTCTCTGTAACAGTCCTTCTGCACCCCAGTCTCCAACCTCTGCTCTCTGTAACAGGCCTTTTGCACCCCATTCTCAAACCTCTTCTCTCTGTAATAGTGCTTCTTCACCTCAGTCTACAAACTCTGCTCTCTGCAACAGTCTGTCTGCACCCCAGTCTCCAAACTCTGCTTACTGTATCACTCCATCTGCACCACAATTTCCAACATCTGCTCTCTCTAAGAGTCTTTCTGCACCTCAGTCTACAAACTCTGCTCTCTGCAACAGTCCTTCTGCACCAAATCTCAAACCTCTGCCTCTGTAACAGTCCTAATGTAACCCAGTATCTAATCTCTGGTCTCTGCAACAGTCCTTCTGCACCCCAATGTGAACCTGTGCTTTCGGCTACAGTCCTTATACACCCCAGTGTCCAGCCTCTGCTCTCTGCAACAGTACCTCTGCAACCCAGTCTCCAACACCTGCTCTTTGTAATATTTTTTCTGCACCTCAGTGTTCAACCTCTGCTCTCTGCAATGATCCTTCTGCACCTCAGTCTCCAAAAACTTCTCTCTGTAAATGTACTTATGAACACCTTGTCAAAACTCTGCTGTTCGTAACAGGCCTTCTGCACTCAGGTCTCCAACCTCTGTTCTTTCTAACAATCCTTCTGCACCCCAGTCTTAAAATTTTGCACTCTACAACGATCCTTCTGCACCCCAGTGTCCAAACTCTGCTCTCTGTAACAGTCCTGCTGCACCTCGGTCTACAAACTCTGCTCTTTGTAAGATCCATTTGCAACCTTGTCTAAAAACTCTGCTCTATATGGGAGTTCTTCTGCACCCCAGTCTCCAACCTCTGCTCTCTGTAACAGGCCTTTTGCACCCAAATCTCCCACCTCTACTCTCTGTAACCGTCCTTTTGCACCTCAGTCTCCAACTTCTGCTTTCTGCAACAGTCCTTTTGCACCTCAGTTCTCAAACTCAGCTCTCTGAATCGATCCTTCTGCACCTCAGTCTCAAAACTCTACTTTCTGTAACACTCCGTCTGCACCCCAGTCTCCAAACTCTGCTTACTGTATTACTCCATCTGCACCACAATTTCCAACATCTGCTCTCTGTAAGAGTATTTCTGCAACTCAGTCTCCAACCTCTGATCTCTGCAACAGTCCTTCTTCAACTCAGGCTCCAAATTCTGCTCTCTGTAAGATCCTTCTGCACCCCTGTATTTAACCTCTGCTCTCTGAAACTGTCCTTATGAATTCGAGTCTTCATACTCTGCTCTCTGTAACAGTACTTCCGCACCTCTGTCTCCAACCACTTCTCTCTGCAACAGTCCTTCTGCACCCCAGTCTCCAACCTCTGTTTTATACATTAGTCTTTCTGAACCCTAGTTACCAACATCTGCTCTCTGCAACAGTCTTTCTGCACGCCACTCTCCAACATATGTTCTCTGAAACAGTCCTTCTGCACCTCAGTCTGAAAACTCTGTTCTCTGCAACCATCATTCTGATCCCCAGTCTCCAACCTCTTCTCTCTATAACAGTCCTGCTGTACCACAGTCTCCAAAATCTTCTCTCTGTAAGATCCTTCTGCAACCCTGTCTCCAAACTCTGCTGTTTGTAACAGTCCTTCTGCACCCCAGTCTCCAACCTCTACTCTGTGTAACAGGACTTTTACACTCCATTCTCCAACCTCTGCTGTCTGCAACAGTCATTCTGCACCGGAGTCTCCAAACTCTGCTTTCTGAATCAGTTCATCTGCACCCGAATCTCCAAACTCTGCTCTCTGTAACAGTCCTTCTGCACCTCAGTCTGACACCTCTCTTTTCTGCATGGTACTTCTGCACCTCAGTCTCCAAACACTGCTCTCTGTAATAGTCAACCTGCACCCCAGTCTCCAACCTCTTCTTTCCTTAAGATCATTCAGCAACCCAGTCTCTGAATTCTGCTCTTTATAAGTCCTTCTGCACCCCAGTCTCCAACCGATCCTCTGTGTAACAAGCCTTCTGGAAGCCAGTCTCCCAACTCTGTTCTCTGTAGCAGGCCTTCTGAACCCCAGTCTCCAAACTCTGCTCTCTATAAAAGTCCTTCTGCACCCCAGTCTCCAACCTCTCCTCTCTGTAACAGGCCTTCTTGACGCCAGTCTTTCAACTCTGCTCTCTGTAGCAGTCCTTCTGCACCCCAGTCTCCATAATGTGGTCTCTGAAATGATCCTTCTGCACCCCAGTCTCCAACCTCTGATCTCTGCAACAGTCCATCTGCACCTCAGTCTCCAAATTCTGCTCACTGTAAGATGCTTCTGCACCTCTGTATCCAACCTCTGCTCTCTGTAAAAGTCCTTCTGCACGCGAGTCTCCAACATCTGCTCTCTGCAATAGTCATTCTGCACCTCAGTCTTAAAACTCTCCTCTCTGCAACGACCCTTCTGCACCAAAGTCTCCTACCTCGGCTCTCTGTAACAGTCCTTCTGCACCTCAGTCTCCAAACTCTGCTCTCTGCAAGATCCTTCTGCAACCCAGTCTTTAAACTCTGCACTTTGTACCTGTCTTTTTGCACCCCAGTCTCCAACCTCTGCTCTCTCTAAATGTCCTTCTGCACCTCAGTCTCAAACCTCTGCTCTAACTAACGGTCCTTTTGCACCCCAGTCTCCAACCTCTGCTCTCTGTAATGATCCATCTACAACTTAGTCTCCAACCTCTGCTCTCTGTTACAGTCCTTCTGGATTCTAGTCTCCAACATCTGCTCTCTGAAAGAATTTTTCTTCTACCCAGTCTCCAACCTCTGCTCTCTGTAACAGTCATTTTGTATCGCAGTGTCCAAGCTCTTCTCATTGTAACGGTCATTCTACTCCCCAATTGCCAGCCTCTGCTTTCTGTAACAGTATTTCTGCACCCCAGGCTCCAAAATCTTCTCTCTGCAACGATCCTTCTGCACCTCAGACTCCAAACTCTGCTCTCTGCAACATTCCTTCTGCACCCCAGTCTCCAGACTCTTTTCTCTGGAATGTCATTTTCATCTCAGTCTCCAAACTCTGCTCTTTGTAGCAGTTCATCTGCACCCCAGTATCCAAACTCTGCTCTCTTTAAAAGTACTTCTACACCCCAGTCTCCAAACTCTGCTCTCTGTAACAGTCCTTCTGTACCGCAGTCTCCAACCTCTTCTCTCTATAATGGTTCTTCTACACGCGAATTGCCAACCTCTTCTTTCTGAAAAAGTCCTTCTGCACCCCAGTCTCTAACCTCTTCTCTCTGCAATGATCCTTCTGCACCTCAGTCTCTAAACTCTTCTCTCTACAACAGTTCTTCTGCACCCCAGTCTCCAGATTCTGCTATCTGTAAGATCCATTTGCATCCCAGTCTCCAACATCTGCTCTCTGTAACAGTCCTTCTGCACCACAGGATCCAACCTCTGCTCTCTGAAAAAGTCCTTCTGCACATCAGTCTCCAACCTTTGATCTTTTTAATGATCCTTCTGCACCCCAGTATTCAAACTCTGCTCTCTGTAACAATCAATCTGCACCTCAGTCTTCAATGTCTGCTCTCTGTAACAGTCCTTCTGCACCCCAGTCTCCAATATCTGCTCTGTGCAACGGTCCTTCTGCACACCAGTCTCCAAACTCTGCTCTCTCCAACAGTCCTTCTGCACCCCAGTCTCCAACCTCTGCTCTCTGTAACAGTCCTTCTCATCCTCAGTCTGAAACCTCTGCTCTTTACAATGATCCTTCTTCACACCAGTCTTCAACCTCTGTTCTCTGTAACAGTCTTTCTGCACCTCAGTCTCAAACCTCTGCTCTCTGCAACTGTCCTTCTGCAACCCAGTCTCCAAGCTCTTTTCTCTGCAACATTCCCTCTACACCCCACTCTCCAACCACTGCTCTCGGCAAGAATCCTTTTGCATCCCAGTCTCTAACGTCTGCTCTCTGCAACAGTTTTTCTGCACCCCAGTCTCCAACTTCTGCTCTCCGCTACATTACTTCTTCACCCCAGTCTCAAAACTCTGCTTTCTGCAAAATTTCTTCTGCACTCCAGTCTCTAACCTGTGGTGTCTGTAACTGTCCTGCTGCACCCTAGTCTCCAACCTCTGCTCTCTGTAGCTATCGTTCTACATCTCAGTCTTTAACCTCTGCTCTCTGAAAGATCCTTCTCCACCTCAATCTTTAAGTTCTGCAATCTGTAACGGTCCTTCTGCACCCCAGTCTCCAACATCTGCTCTCTGAAACGATCCTTCTTCACCTTAGTCTCCAACCTCTGCTCTCTGTAACAAACCTTCTGCACCCCACTCTCCAAACTCTGCACTCTGTAACAGGCCTTCTGCAACCCAGTTTCCAACCTCTTCTCTCTGCAACAATCCTTCTTCACCTCAGTCTCCATCCTCTGCTCTCTGCAACTGTCCTTCTGAACCCCAGTCACCTACCTCTGCTCTCGGTAAGAATCCTTCTGCGCCCCAGTCTCCAACCACTCCTCTCTGTAACAGTCCTTCTGCACCTCAGTGTCCAACCTCTGCTCTTTGTAATGAACCTTCAGCACCTCAGTCTCCAACCGCTGCTCTCTGTAACAGTCCTTCTGTACCACAGTCTCAAAACTCTGCTTCTTCACCCCATTCTCCAACATCAGCTTTCTGTATCAGTTCTTCTGCACCCCAGTCTCCAACCTCTGCTCTCAGTAAGAGTCCTTCTGCACCCCAGTATCCAACTTCTGCTCTCTGAAACATTTCTTCTGCACCCCAGTCTCCATCTGTGCTCTCTGTAACTGTCCTTCTGCATCCCAGTCTCCAACCTCTGCTCTCTGTAACGATCTTTCTGCACCACAGTCTGAAACCTCTCCTCTCTGCAACTATTCTTCTTTCCCTCAGAATCCAAACTCTGCTCTCCGCAATGATCCTTCTGCACCCCAGTCTCCAACCTCTGCTCTCCGTAAATGTTCTTCTGTACTTCAGTGTCCATCCTCTGCTATCTGAAACAATCCTTGTGCACACCAGTCTCCAACCTCTATTCTCTGCAACAGTCCTTCTGCACCCAGGCTCTAAACTCTGCTCTCTGTAACAGTCCTTCTGCACCCCAGTCTCCAACCTCTGCTCTCTGTAACAGTCCTTTTGAATCTCAGTCTTTAACATCTGCTCTCTATAACAGTCCTTCTGCACAACAGTCTCCAAACTTTGCCCTGTGCAACACTCTTTCTACACTACAGTCTTCAACCTCTGCTCTGTGTAACAGTCCTTCTGCAACCCCATCCAATCTCTGCTCTCTACAACGATCCTTCTGCATCACCGTCTCCAACACCTGCTCTCTGCAACAGTCCTTCTGCACCCAAGTCTCCAACCTCTGCTCTCTGCAACGATCCTTCTGCAAAACAGTCTCCAACCTCTGCTCTCTGCAATAATCCTACTGCACACCAGTTGACAACCTCTGCTCTCTGTAAAAATCCTTCTGCACCGCAGTCTCCAAACTCTGCTCTACGTAATATTCTTTTGCAACCCAGTCTCCAAACTCTGCTCTCTGTAGCAGCCCTTCTGTACCCAGTCTCCAAACTCTGCTCTCGGTAACAGCCTTCTGTACCCCAGTCTCCAACCTCTGCTCTCTGTAACAGCCCTTCTGTACACAGTCTCCAAACTCTGCTCTCTGTAATAGCCTTCTGCACCCCAGTCTCCAAACTCTGCTCTCTGCATCAGTCCTTCTGCACCCCACTCTCCATACTCTGCTCTCTTTAACAGTCTTTCTGCATCTCAGTCTCCTAACTCTACTCTCTGCAACAGTTCTTCTGCACACCAGTCTCCAACGTCTTCACTCTGAAATTGTTCTTCTCCACTCCAGTCTCCAAACTCTTCTCTCTGAAACAGTCCTCCTGTATTGCAGTCTTCAAACACTGCTGTCTGTAATGGTCCTTCTGCACCTCAGTCCCCAACCTCTGCTTTCTGTATCAGTCCTTCTGCACCCCAGTCTCCAAACTCAGCTATCTGCAAAAGTCTTCTGCACCTCAGTCTCCAAATTCTACTCTCTGCAAAAGTCCTTCTGCACCCATGTCTCCAACACCTGCTCCCTGCAACAGTCCTTCTTCACCCCAGTTTCCAAACTCTGCTATCTGCAACAGTCCTTCTGCACACCAGTCTCCAAACTCTGCTCTCTGTAACAGTCCTTCTGCACCTCAGTCTCCAAATTCTGCTCTCTGCAGCAGTCCTTCTGCATCCAAGTCTCCAACCTCTGCTCTCTGTAGCAGAACTTCCAAACATCAGTCTCTAAACTCTGCTCTCTGCAACAGTATTTCTGCAGCATATTCTCCAACCTCTGCTCTCTACAAAAGTCGTTCTGCACCCTAGTTACCAACATCTGCTCTCTGCAACGACCCTTCTTCAACCCAGTCTTCTACCTCTTCTCTCTGTAACAGTCCTTCTGCTCCTCAGTCTCCCAACTCTGCTCTCTGTAAGATCCTCCTGCAACCCAGTCTTTAAGCTCTGCACTCTGTAACAGTCCTTCTGCACAACAGTCTACAACCTCTGCTCTCTTTAAAAGGCCTTCTGCACTCCAGTCTTTAACCTCTTCTCTCTGCATCGATTCTTTTCCACCCCAGTCTCCAACATCTGCTCTCTGCAACAGTCCTTTTGCACCCCAGTCTCCAAACCCTGCTCTCTGTATGATCCATCTGAACCCCAGTCTTCAACCTGTGCTCTCTGTAACAGTCCTTCTGCAGCCCAGTCTTTATCTCCGATCTCTGTAACAGTCCTTTGGCAACTCAGTCTCCAACCTCTGCTCTATTTAATAGTCCTACTGCATCCTAGCCTCTAAAATATGCAATCTGCAACCGTTTTTCTGATCCCCAGTCTCCAACATTTGTTCTCTGCAGCAGTCCTTCTGAACTCCAGTCTCCAAACTCTGCTCTTTGCAACGATTCTTCTGGACTCCTGTCTCCAACGTCTTCTCTCTGCAACAGTCCTTCTGCACCACAGTCTCCAACCTCTTCTCTCTTTAAGATCCTTCTGCACTCCAGTTTCCAAACTCTGCTCTCTGTAACATTCCTTCTCAACCCCAGTCTCCAACCTGTGTCCTCTGCAACAGTTTTTTACTCTCCAGACTCAGAGATCTGCTCAATGTAACAGTCCTTCTGCACCTCAATCTCCCAACTCGGCTCCCTATAAGATACTTCTGCAACCCAGTTTTTAAACTCTGCACTCTGTAACAGTCCTTTAAAACCCCAGTCTCCAAACTCTGTTCTCTGTTAGATCCATCTGAACACCAGTCTCTAACCTCTGCTCTCTGTAAGTGTACTTCTGCCCCATGTATCCAACTTCTGCTCTCTGTAACAGTCCTTCTGCACCTCACTATCCAAGTTCTTCTCTGTATAACAGTCCTTCTGCACCCCAGTTTCTAAAATCTGCTCTCGGAAACAGTTCTTCTTCACCCCCTCTCCAACATCTGCTCTTTGCAACAGTCCTTCTGAAGCCCAGTCTCCAAACTCTGCTCTCTTCAACGATCCTTCTGTACCCCAGTCTCCAACGTCTGCACTCTGTAAGATCCTTCTGCATTTCAGTTTCAAAATTCTGCTCTCTGTAACATTTCTTCTCTACCACAGTCTACATCCACTGTCCTCATCAACAGTCCTCTGCTCTCAAGACTCTGAAATCTGCTTTCTGTAACAGTTTTTCTGTACCGCAGTCTCCAACCTCAGCTCATTGTAACGGTCCTTCTACATCCCAGTCTCCAACCTCTACTTTCTGTAACAGTCAGTCTAAACCCATGTCTCCAATCTCTGTTCTCTGTATCTACCCTTCTGCACCTCAGTGTCCAACCTCTGTTCTATGTAAGAGTCTTTCTGCACCCTAGTCTTCAATTTCTGCTCTCGGTACCAATGCTATATCGCAGTCTCCAAACTCTGCTCTCTGTAACGGTCCTTCTGCACCCCAATTTCCAAACTTTGCTTCCTGTAACAGTCCTTCTACACCTCAGTCTCCAACCTCTGTTCTCTGTAACAGTCCTTCTGCACCTTAGTCTGAAATCTCTGCTCTCTGCACAATCCTACTGCACCCCAGTCTCAAAGCACTGCTCTCAGTAACAGTCCACCTGCACCTCAGTCTCTTACCTCTGCTCTCTGTAAGATCCTTCAGCAACCCAGTCTCCAAAAACTGCTCTCTATAACAGTCTTTCTGCACCCCAGTGTCCAATTTCTCCTCTCTGTAACAGGCCTTCTTCATGCCAGTCTCCAAACTCTACTCTCTGTAGCAGGCCTCGGCACCCCAGTTACCAAAATCTGCTCTCTGCAACGATCCTTCTGCACCCCAGTCTCCAACCTTCCTCTTTGCAATGATCCTAGGGCACCCCAGTCTCCAACCTCTGGTCTCTGCAACAGTGCTTCTGCTTTTCAGTCTCCAAATTCTGCTCTCTGTAAAAACCTTCTGCACCCCTGTATCCAACGTCTGCTCTCTGTAACAGTCCTTCTGCATCTGAGTCTCTCTGTTACAGGCCTTCCACACCTCAGTCTCCAAACTCTACTCTCTGAAACAGTCCTCTGTACCCCTGTCTCCAACCTCTGCTCTCTACAACAGTCCTTCTGAACCCTAGTTACGAACATCTGCTCTCTGCAACGACCGTTCTGCACCCCAGTCTCCTACCTCTGCTCTCTGTAACAGTCCTTCTACACCTCAGTCTCCAAACTCTGCTCTCTGTAAAACCCTTCTGCAGCCCAGTCTTTAAACTCTGCACTCTGTAACAGTCTTTCTGCACAACAGTCTTTAAACTCTGCTCTTTGTAACAGAACTTCTGCACCCAAGTCTCTAACCTCTTTTGTCTGCAACAATTCTTCGCCACCCCAGTCTCCAACATCTGCTCTCTGCAACAGTCCTTTGCACACCTGTCTCCAAACTCTGCTCTCTATAATATCCATCTGAAACTCAGTCCAACCTCTGCTCTCTGTAACTGTCCTTTTTCACCCCAGTCATCAAACTCTGCTCTCTGTAACAGTCCTTCTGCACCTCAGTCTCCAAACTCTGCTCCATGTAACAGTCCTTCTGCACCCCAGCCTCCAAACTCTGCTCTCTGCAACGATCCTTCTGGACCCCAGTCTCCAACGTCTGCTCCCTGCAACAGTCCTTCTGCACCACAGTCTCCAACCTCTGCTCTCTGTAATATCTTTCTGCACTCCAGTTTCCAGACTCTGCTATTTGTAACATTATTTCTCCACCACAGTCTCCAACCTCTGTCCTCTGAAACAGTACTTCTGCTCCCCAGACTCCAAGATCTGCTCTCTGTAACAGTCCTTCTGTACCGCAGTCTCCAAGATGTGCTTTTTGTAAGGATCCTTCCACACCCCAGTCTCCAACCACTGCTCTCTGTATCAGTCTGTCTGAACCCAAGTCTCTAACCTCTGTTCTGTGTATCTATCTCTGTGCACCTTATCTCCAACCTGTGCTCTATGTAAGAATCTTTCTTCACCCCAGTCTCCATCCTCTTCTCTCGGTAAGAGTCCTTCTGCACCCCAATTTCCAAACTCTGCTTCCTGTAACAGTCCTTCTGCACCTGAGTCTCCAAACTCTTCTCTGTGTAACAGTCCTTCTACACCTCAGTCTCCAACGTCTGCTCTTTGTAACCGTCCTTCTTGACCTCAGTCTGAAAACTCTGCTCTCTGCACGATTTTTCTGCACCCCAGTCTCAAACCACTGCTCTCTGTAAGATCCTTCAACAACCCAGTCTCCAAACTCTGCTCTCTATAACAGTATTTCTGCACCTCAGGATCCAAACTCGCCTCTCTGCAACAGTCCTTCTTCACCCCAGTCTTGAACATCTGCTCTCTGCAACAGTCCTTCGGAAGCACAGTCTGAAAACTCTGCTCCCTGAAACCACCCTTCTGCACGCCAGTCTCCTAATTCTGCTCTCTGTAAGAGTCCTTCTGCACCTCATTCTTCCAACTCTGCTTTCTGTAATATTCTTTTACAACCCAGTCTTTAAACTCTGCATTCTGTAACAGTCCTTCTTCACAACAGTCTTCAACCTCTGCTCTCTGTAATAGTCCTTCTGTACCGCAGTCTCCAACCTCTGTTCTCGGTAACAGCCTTCTGCACCCCAGTCTCCAACCACTGCTTTCTGTATCAGTCCTTTTGCACCACATTCTCAAAACTCTGCTTTCTGTAACAGTCCTTCAGCACCTCACTCTCCAACGTCTGCTCTCTGCAACAGTCCTTCTACAACCAAGTCTCCAAATTCTACACTCGGCAGCAATCTTTCGGCACCTCAGTCTCCAACCTCTTCTCTTTGCATAGGTCTTTCTGTAACTCAGTGTTCAAAATATTCTCTCTGTAACAGTCCTTCTGCACCAAAGTCTCCAAAATCTGCTCTCTGTAACAGTCCTTCGGCACCCCAGTCTCCACCCTCTTCTCTCTGCAACGATCCTGTTACACCCAAGTCTCCAAACTCTGCTCTCTGCAACAGTTCTTCTGCACCACAGTCTCCAACATCTGCTCTCTGCAACACTTTTTCTAAACCTCATTCTGAAAACTCAGCTCTCTGCATCGATCCTTGTGGACCAAAGTCTACAACCTCTGCTCTCTCTGACAGTCCTTCAGCACCTCAGTCACTAACCTCTGCTCTCTGTAAGATTCTTATGCCACCCAGTCTCCAAACGCTGTTCTATGTTACAGGCCTTCTGCTCCCCAGTCTATAAGCTCTGCTCTATGTAACAGGTCTTTTGCACCTCAGTCTCCAACCTCTTCTCTCTGCAACGATCTTTCTGCACCCCATTCTCCAACCTCTGCTCTCTGCAACAGACCTATTGCACCCCAGTCTCCAACCTTTGTTTTCTGTAAGATAATTCTGCACACCTGTCTCCAACCTGTGCTCTCTTTAACACTACTTCTGTACCACAGTCTCCACCCTCTGGTATCTGCAACAGTCCTTCTACACCCCAGTCTCCAAACTCTGCTTTCTGTATCCGTCGTTCTGCACCACAGGCTTCAACCTCTGCTCTATGTAACAGTCTTTCCCCGCAGTCTCCAACCTCTGGTATCTGCAATAGTCCTTCTGCACTTCAGTCTGGAAACACTGCACTCTGCACACTCTTTCTGCACCCAGTCACCAACCTCTGCTCTCTTCAAAAGTCTTTCTGCACATCAGACTGCAAACACTGCTCTCTGTAACAGTTTTTCTGCACCTCAGTCTTAAACAACTGCTCTCTGCAATAGTCCTTCTGCACCCCAGTCTCGGACCTCTGCTCTCTAGTAAAGTTTTTCTATACCCCAGAATCCATAATCTACCCTCTGCAACAATCCTTCTGCATCCCAGTCTCCAACGTCTGCTCTCTGCAACAATCCTTCTGCACCCCAGTCTCCAAACTTTCCTCTCTGTAAGATTTTTCTACACCCCAGTTTCCAAACTCTGCTCTCTGTAACATTCCTTCTGCAACCCAGTCTCCAACGTCTGCCCTCTGCAATGGTCCCTCTGCACCCCACACTTTAACCTTGTTCTCTACAACAGTTCTTTTGTACCGCAGTCTTCAAACTCTGTTCTCTGTAAGGTTCCTTCTGCACCCCAATCTTCAACCTCTGCTTTCTGTATCAGTCCTTCTTCACCACAGTCTCCAAGCTCTGCTCTCTGCAACAGTACTTTTGCACACCAGTCTTAAACATCTACTCTCTGCAACAGTACTTCTGAACCCCAGTCTCCAATATCTGCTCTCTGCAACAGTCCTTCTCCACCCCAGTCTCCATCCTCTGCTCTCTGTAACAGTCCTTCTGTACTGAAGTTTCCAAACTCTTCACTCTGTAAGGGTCCTTCTGCACCCCACTCTCCAACCTCTGCTTTTTCTATCAGTCCTTCTGCACTCAAGTCTCCAACCTCTGCTCTCTGTAACAGTCTTTCTTCACCTCAGTCTCCAAATTATTCTCTCTGCAACAGTCCTTCGGCACCCCAGTCTCCAACCTCTGCTCTGTTACAGTCCTTCTGTATTGCAGTTTGCAAACTCTGCTCTCTGTAATGGTCCTTCTGGACCCCAGTCTCCAAACTCTGTTTCTGTACCAGTCCTTCTGCACCCTGGTCTCTAAACTCTGCTTTCTGTAACAGTCCTTCTGCAACTCAGACTACAATTTCTGCTCTCTGCAACAGTCCTTCTGCATGCTAATCTCTAAACTCTGCTTTCTTCAAAAGTCCTTCTGCACCTCAGTGTCCAAACTCTTCTCCCTGTAAGATCCTTCTGAAACCCAGTATCCAACCTCTGCTTTCTGCAATGGTCCTTCTGCACCCCAGCCTAAAACCTCTGTTCTCTACAACAGTTATTCTGCACCCCAGTCTCCAACCTCTGTGCTCTGTAACATTCCTTATGTACCGCAGTCTCCAACCTCTTTTCTCTGTAAGGGTCCTTCTGAACCCCAGTCTCAAACCACTGCTTTCCTTATCAGTCCTTTTGCACCAAATTCTCAAAACTCTGCTCTCTGTAACAGTCCTTCTGCACCTCAGTCTGCAACCTCTGCTCTCTGCAATAGTCCTTCTACACCCCAGTCCCTATTCTCTGCTCTCTGGAACAGTCCTTCTGCACCCCAGTCTCTGAAATCTGCTCTCTGCAACAGTCCTTCTGCACCCCAGTCCCTAACCTCTCCTCTATGCAACAGTCCTTCTGCACCACAGTCACCAACCTCTGCTTTCTGTGTCAGTCTTTCTGCACCCCAGTCTCCAACCTCTGCTCTCAGTAACAGTCCTTCTGCACCTTTTTCTGAAACCTCTTCTCTCTAGAACGATCCTTCTGCATCTCAGTCTCAAACCTATTCTCTCTGTAAGAGTCCTTATGTACCTCAGTCTCCAAACTTTGTCTCTGTAAGATCCTTTTGCAACCCAGTCTCCAATCATTGCTCTCTGCAACAGGCCTTCTGCACCCCAATCTCCAACCTATGCTGTCTATAACAGGCCTTTTGACCCCAGTCTCCAAACTCTTCTCTCTTCAACTATCCTTCTGCAACCCAGTCTCCTACCTCTAGTCTCTGCACCAGTCCTCCTGCACCCCAGTCTCAAACCTATGCTGTCTGTAAGATCCTTCTGCACACCTGTCTCCAACCTCTGCTCTCTGTAAAAGTACTTCTGTAAATCAGTCTCCAAACTTTGCTATCTGTAAGGGTCCTTCTGCACCGCAATCTCCAATCTGTGCTCTCTACAACACTACTTCTGCAAACGAGTCTCCAAACTTTGCTCTCTGCAATAGATTTTCTGCACATGAGTCTCCAACCTGTGCTCTCTGTAAAAGTCCTACTGCACCCCAGTCTTCAACCTTTACTTTCTGTAAAAGTCCTTCTGCACCACAGTCTCAAATCTCTCCTCTCTATAACGATTCTTCTGCACCCCAGTCTCCAAAATCTGCTCTCTACAACGATCCTTCTGCACCCCAGTCTCCAAAGTCTGCTCTCTGTAATAGTCCTTCTGCACCCTAGTCTCCAACCTCTGGTCTCTGCAACAGTCTTTCTGCACCCAAGTCTCCAACATCTGCTCTCCGCAACAGTCCTTCTACACCCCAGTCTAAAACTTCTGCTCTCTGCAACAGTCCTTCTACCCCCCAGTCTCGATACTCTCCTCGCCCCAACAATTCTTCTGCACCCCAGTCTCCAACCTCTGTTCTCTTCAATAGTTCTTCTGCATCCCAATCTCCAAACTCTGCTCTCTTTAAAAGTCTTTCTGTACCGCAGTCTCCAACTTCTGTTCTCTGTAAGGGCCCTTATGCACCCCAGTATCCAACCTCTGCTTCCTGTATCAGTCGTTTTCCACCAAAGTCTCGAAAATCTGCCCGCTGTAACCGTCCTTCTGCAACTCGGTCTGCAAAATCTGCTTTCTGCCTCAGTCCTTTTGCACCTCAGTCTCCAACCTCTGCTCTCTGTAATGGTCCTTCGCGACCCGAGTCTCCAACCTCTGCTTTCTGTATCAGTCCTTCTGCACCCCAGTCTCCAAACTCTGCTCTCTGTAACAGTCCTTCTGCACCTCAGTCTCCAATGTCTGCTCTCTGTAACGGTCCTTCTGCACTTCAGTCTCCAAACTCTTCTCTCTGTAACAGTGCTTCTGCACCTCAGTCTCAAAATTTTGCTCTCCTTAATATCTTTCTGCAACCCAGTATTCAAACTCTGCTCTCTGTACCAATCCTTCTGCACCCCAGTCTCCAAACTCTGCTGTCTGTAACAGGCCTTCTGCACCCCAGTCTCTGAACTCTGCTTTCTGTATCAGTCTTTCTGCACCCCAGTCTCCAAACTCTTGTCTCTGCAACGATCTTTCTGCATCCCAGTCTTGTACTTCTGTTCTCTACAACACTTCTTCTGCACCCCAGTCTCCAAACACTGCTCTCTCTAACAGACTATCTGTTCCACAGTATTCAACCTCTGTTTCCTTTAAGGGTTTTTATGAACCCAAGTTTCCAACCTCTGCTTTCTGTATCAGTCCTTCTGCACCACAGTCTCCCAACTCTGCTCTGTAACAGTCCTTCTCCACCACAGTCTGCAACCTCTGCACTCTGCAATTGTCCTACTGCACCTCAGTCTCCAACCTTTGCTCTCTGCAACAGTCCTTCTACACCCCTGTCTCCAAACTATGCTCTCTGTAACAGTACTTTTGTACTGCAGTTTCCAACCTTTTCTCTCTGTAACGGTGCTTCTGCACCCCACTCTCAAATTTCTGCTTACTCTATCAGTCCTTCTGCACTCAGTCTCCAACCTGTGCTCTTTAACAGTCTTTCTGCAACTCAGTCTCTAACGTCTACTAGCTGCAACAGTTTTTGGAACCCCAAACTCCAACCTCTGCTCTCTGCAACAGTCCTACACCCAAGTCTCCAACCTCTTCACTCTGCAACAGTCCTTCTGCACCTCAGTCTTCAACCTCTTCTCTTTGCAAAGGTCTTTGTGCAACTCAGTCTTCAACATCTACTCTCTGTAACAGTTCTTCTGCACCTCAGTCGCCAACCTCTGCTCTCTGTAAGATCATTCTAAAAACCAGTCTCCAAACTCTGCTTTATATAACACTCCTTCTTCACCCCAGTCTCAAAATTCTGCTGTCTGTGACACTCCTTCAGCACCCCAGTCTGCACCCTATGTTCTCAGCAATGATCCTTCTACACCCAAGTCTCCAACCTCTGCACTCTGCAACAGTTCTTCTGCACCCCAGTCTCCTACATCTGCTCTCTGCAACAGTTTTTCTAAACATCATTCTGAAAACTCTGCTCTCTGAAAGGATCCTTCTGAACCCCAGTCTCCAACCTCTGCTCTCTCTGACAGTCCTTCGGCACCTCAGTCACCAACCTCTGCTCTCTTTAAGATCCTTATGCCACTCAGTCTCCAAACTCTGCTGTATGTTACAGGTCATCTGCTCCCCAGTCTCCAAGCTCTGCTCTGTGTAACAGGCCTTCTGCAAATCAGTATCCAACATCTTCTCTCTGCAACAATCCTTCTGCACCCCATTCTCCAACCTCTGCTCTCTGCATCATCTGTAAAATCCTTCTGCACAACTGTATCAAACCTCTGCTCTCTTTAACAGTTCTTCTGTACAGCAGTCTCTAACCTCTATTCTCTGTAACAGTCTTTCTGCACCCCAGTCTCCAAACACTGCACTCTGCACAGTCCTTCTGCACAAAGTCTCCAACCTCTCTTCTCTGTGACAGTCCTTCTGCACCTCAGTCTTCAAACTCTACTCTCTGTAACAGTCCTTCTGCACATCAGTCCTGGTCCTTGTTTGTGTGATGCCGCCGCCGCCGCTGCTGTCCCCTTCTGTACTGCAGTGTGTGCTCCGCCCGCCTGCCCCGGTCTGGCCCGCCCCCCTCCCCCTCCTCCGTCCCTCATCCAATCCAGAGCCCACTGTGCAGTCGCCTTTTCCTTTTTCGACGCCTCCGCCGCCGCCTGAGGATGCGAGCTAGCCGGGAGTTACACCGCCACCGCCACTATCACTAGGCAATGCTGAGCTGACGTGGATCTGGGATGAGCAGTCTGGGCCTCTCAGAACACACACTGAACCTGGATCGGCTGAATTCAAGCTCCCATTCGCCTGCTTCCCGCAGACAAACAGCTGTGACTCAGCACTAATCCATCCGGCTGAAACAACTGGTCAACCCTTCTGATCCTACGGAGGTAAATGCCAACTGAGCCTTCATAGGTAGTGGCCACAGGTTTGAAACGGGGCTTGGGAGAGACAGTAAGGACCCACCCGTTGCATTGGTCACCCGGCAAAGGGAAACAAACTGTCGCCATTTGCAAGAGATACCACCATGGCAGACAACTGACATCATCAGACTGCGGCAGAGGAGATAACTTCATCAAAACCTGCGGCTACAGGAGTGTAATTTGCTAGCCTTCCCTCTCCACACATCGGGGAAACCTTAAGGGCCAATCCCAGCTCTCCTGTAAGGGCCTCTCCCAGCTCTCCCGTGAGCACGGTAGCCAGACCCAGGGAATTAGAGGTGGCGCAGAACCCGAGGCGCGGGACTACCGCTCCCACCAGTGCTGACAGCTGAGGTCTCTTGCACCAGCTACCTGGTGTGTGGCTACCGGAGGGGCAATAAATTTCGCTGAGGATTCTCAGCTCCAAGCTCTACAAACTTAGGGTCTGAGGGATTGGCAAACTGGAAGAGTGTGCCCAGTCATTCATGACAACAGGGCTCCCAGGAGCAGCAGACCTGGCGTGTACCCAGTATTGTGGTGAGCGGCATCCGTGAGAGGGGCCTGGTTAGAGGAAAAGTGGGGAAGTGACTAGACACAAGAGGACGCCCTAGGCACCCAGGATTGGAGACTCACCCAGTCTGGGAGGAGGAGCTGCTGCACAGTGATTGGTCTCTGCGTATTGATAGGAGAAACTTGGCCTGGTGGTCACAGCGCCACCTACTGGAAGAGAAGTTAATCAAACTCTAAGACTGCATTTATTATTTTTTTTTTTAATTTTGATTTCAGGTTTTCTTTCATTTTCATTTTTCTTTCTTGTTTTTTTAATTTTTTTTTACAATTTTTTTTCTTCCAATTTTAATTTCAATTTTTTTTATTATTTTAAATTGTTTTTCTTTTTTATTTCCTATTTTTTTCTTCTTTTGTCTTTTCATTTCTTTTCAATTATCTTACCCCCCCTTCCTTGAATTCTACCTGCTTACTCTCATTCTCTTTAGTGACTTTTTCCCTTCCCTTCTAATACCTTTCCTCCCAAGCATCAAATAAATTTATAGGAGTAAACAGTAACTCAGCAGTAAAACAGAACAAGAAGTAACATGAGCAGCTTCAAAAAGCAAGGAAGAAAAGGAGTACAAACAATGCAGGACAGCATAAATATTCAGGAGGACCTAGAGTCATAAGAAAAATGGTCATATAAAGAACTCAAGGAACACCTTAGACAGATGGAATGGAACCTTAAAGAGGATACGAGACAGCAAATTCAAGCAGTGAAAGAACACATTGAGAATGTATTACACAAACAGATAAAAGAAGTTAAGCACCTTTATCAGGAGATAGAGATTATAAAAAAGAATCAAACCACAATCTTAAAAATGAAGGAAACTATAAACCAAATTAAAAACTCAATTGAGAGTATCACTAACAGAGTGTAGCAAGTAGAAGCCAGAACGTCAGATAATGAAGACAAAATATTTCATCTTGAAAAGAGTCTAGCCAACTCAGAAAGGCTGGTAAAAAATCATGAGAAAAACATCCAAGAGTTATGGGATAACATAAAAAAAACCAAACTTACGAGTCATCGAGATAGAAGAAGGTACAGAGATTCAAACCAAGGGAATGAGTAACCTGCTGAATGAAATAATTACAGAAAACTTTCCAGAAATAAAAAGGAAACAGATATACAAATTGAAGATGCATACAGGACACCGAGCACACAAAATCACAGTAGACCAACGCCAAGACACATTGTTATGAAGATATCCAATATACAGAACAAATAGAAAATATTAAAAGCTACAAGAGAAAGTAGGCAGATTACATTCAGGGGTAAACCAATAAGGTTAACAACGGATTTTTCATCACAGACACTGAAAGCAAGAAGGTCATGGAACAATGTATTTCAAACACTGAAAGACAATGGATGCCAACCAAGAATTCTGTATCCAGCAAAATTAAGCTTCAGGTATGACAACAAAATAAAAATCTTTCATGATAAACAAAAGTTAAAAGAATTTGCAGCCAGAAAACCAGCATTGCAAAGCATTTTGAGCAAAACACTACACGAGGAAGAAATGAAAAACAATAACCAAAACCATCAGAGGGAAGTGCCTTGGTAAAGACAGAGGGCGAGGGGAAAAATAATCATGGAGAAACAAACTAAATTTTTTTTAAAAAAGGATAAATAATCAAACATGGATGGAAGTACAAACCATATATCAATAGTAACTCTGAATGTTAATGGCTTAAACTCTCCAATAAAGCGACATAGGCTGATATTGTGGATTAAAAAAACAAATCCAACAATATGCTGCAACCAGGAGACACATCTGATTGGAAAAGACATACACAGGCTGAAGGTGAAAGGATGGGAAAAAATATACCACACACACGGTCCTCGTAAGCAAGCAGGGGTGGCCATCCTCATATCGAATAAAATTGACTTCAAGACAAAGTTAATCAAAAGGGATAAAGAAGGACATTATATACTGTTGAAAGGAACCATTCACCAACAAGACATAACAATTATCAATATTTATGCACCAAATAATTGCGCTGCGACATTCATAAAACAAATTCTCCTCAAGTTCAAGAATCAAATAGACCACAACACAATAATTATGGGTGACTTCAACACACCTCTCTAACCATTGGACAGATCCTCCAAACAAAAGTTGAATAAGGAAACTATAGAACTCAATACCACAATCAATAACCTAGACTTTACTGACATATATAGAATATATCAACCATCATCAAATGGATATACTTTTTTCTCAGCAGCACATGGATCCTTCTCAAAAATAGACCATATATTATGCCACAGAGTAACCCTTAGTAAATATAAAGGGGTGGATATAATACCATGCATTTTATCTGATCATAATAGAATGAAACTGGTAATCAATGATAAAAGAAGGAAGGAAAAATCCTACATCACATGGAAAATGAACAATATGTTACTGAATGATCAGTGGGTTACAGAAGACATAAAGGAGGAAATCAAAAAATTTTTAGAGATAAATGAAAATACAGACACAACATATCAGAATCTATGGGACACAATGAAAGCAGTTTTAAGAGGAAAATTCATCGCCTGGTGGTCATTCCTCAAAAAAAAAAAAAAAAAAAAAAACCAACAAATAAATGAGCTCACACTTCATCTCCAAGCCCTAGAAAAGGAAGAGCAAAACAACAGCAAATGTAGCAGAAGGCAAGAAATAATTAAAATCAGAGCGGAAATTAATGAAATTGAAACAAAAGGAAATATTGAAAAAATGAACAAAACTAAAAGTTGGTTCTTTGAAAAAATAAATAAGATCGACAGATCTTTAGCCATGCTAACAAAGAGAAGAAGAGAGAGAACTCAAATTACTAACATAAGGGATGAAAACGGCAATATCACAACAGATGCTACAGAAATACAGAAGACAATTAGAAATTATTTTGAAAACCTATATTCCAATAAAATAGAAGATAGTGAAGACATCGATAAATTTCTTAAGTCATATGATTTGCCCAGACTGAGTCAGGAGGATACACACAATTTGAACAGACCAATATCAATGGATGAAATTAAAGAAGCCATCAAAAGACTACCAACCAAGAAACCCCAGGACCGGATGGGTATACAGCGGAGTTTTACAAAACATTTAAAGAAGAATTAATACCAATACTTTTCAAGTTATTTCAGGAAATAGAAAAAGAGAGAGCTCTTCCAAATTCATTCTATGAGGCCAACATCACCCTGATTCCGAAACCAGACAAAGACACCTCAAAGAAAGAAAACTACAGACCAATATCTCTAATGAACCTGGATGCAAAAATCCTCAATAAAATTCTGGCGAATCGAATACAAAATCACATCAAAAAAATTGTGCACCATGATCAAGTAGGATTCATCCCTGGTATGCAAGGCTGGTTCAATATACGGAAATCAATAAATGTTATTCACCACATCAATAGACTTAAGATAAGAACCATATGATCATCTCAATAGACGCAGAGAAAGCATTCGACAAAGTACAGCATCTCTTTATGTTTAAAACACTTGAAAAACTAGGGATAACAGGAACGTACCTTGACATTGTAAAAGCTATCTATGCTAAGCCTCAGGCTAGCATCATTCTGAATGGACAAAAGTTGAAGGCATTCCCTCTAAAATCTGGAACAAGACAGGGATGCCCTCTATCACCACTTCTATTCAATATAGTTCTCGAAACACTGGCCAGAGAGATTAGACAGACTAAAGAAATTAAAGGCATAAAAATAGGAAAAGAAGAACTTAAATTATCACTATTTGCAGATGACATGATTCTATACTTAGAAGACCCAAAAGGGTCTACAAAGAAACTACTAGAACTAATAAATGAATTCAGCAAAGTGGCAGGATATAAAATCAACACGCATATACCAAGGGCATTTCTGTATATCAGCGACAAAACTTCTGAAACGGAAATGAGAAAAAACATTCCATTCACAATATCCTCCAAAAAAATAAAATACTTGGGAATCAACCTAACAAAAGAGGTGAAAGATTTATACAATGAAAACTACAGAACCCTGAAAAGAGAAGTAGAAGAAGATCTTAGAAGATGGAAAAATATACTCGGTTCATGGATAGGCAGAACTAACATTATCAAAATGGCGATATTACCAAAAGTTCTCTATAGGTTTAATGCAATGCCAATCAAAATCCCAATGGCATTTCTTGTAGAAATAGATAAAGCAATCATGAAATTCATATGGAAAAATAAAAGACCCAGAATAGCAAAAGCAATTTCAGCAGGAAGTGTGAATCAGGCGGTATAGCGATACCAGACTTCAAACTATATTACAAAGCAATAGTGACAAAAACAGCATGGTACTGGTACCAAAACAGGCGAGTGGACCAATGGTATAGAATAGAGGAAACAGAGACTAATCCACAAAGTTACAACTATCTTATATTTGATAAAGGGGCTCCGAACTCTGCTCTCTGTAACAGTCCTTCTGTACTGCAGTCTCCAAACTCTTCTCCCTGTAACTGTCCTTATGCACCCCAGTCTCCAAACACTGCTTTCTGTATCAGTCCTTCTGCACCACAGTCTCCAACGTCTACTCTCTGCTACAGTCCTACTGAACAACAGTCTTCATCATCTAATCTCTGCAACAGTCCTTCTGCACCCCAGTCTCCAACCTCTGCTCTCTGTAACAGTTCTTCTGTACTGCAGACTCCAGCCTCAGCTCTCTGTAATGAACCTACTGTAACACAGTCTCCAAACTCTGCTTTCTGTATCCTTCCTTCTGCACCCCTGTATCCAACCTCTGCTCTCTGCAATAGTCCTTCTCCACCCAAATCTCCAACATCTGCTCTAGGCAACAGTCCTTCTGCACCTCAGTATCCAACCTCTGTTCTCTGTAACAATCCTTCTGCACCCCAGTGTGCAAATTCTGCTCTCTGTAAAAGTCCTTCTGCACCTCAGTCTCCAAACTCTCCTCTCTGCAACAGTCGTCTGCACCCCAGTCTCCACCCTCTGCTCTCGGTAACAGTTTTTCTGCACCCCAATCTTCAAACTCTGCTCTCTGTAACACTCCTTCTGTACTCCAGTCTCCACCCTCTGATCCCTGTAACAATCCGTCTGGACATCAGTCTTCAACCTCTGCTCTCTACAACGTTCCTTCTGCTCCTCAGTCTCCAAACTCTACTCTCTGTAAAAGCCCTTCTGAAACCCAGTTTCCAACCTCTGCTCCCTGCTAGAATCCTTCTGCACCCCAGTCTCCAAGTTCTGCTCTCTGAAAGAGTCCTTCTGCATCCCACTCTAGAACAACTGCTCTCTGCAACAGTCCTTCTGAACCTAAGTCTGAAAACTCTGCTCTCTGCAACAATCATTCTGCAACAAAGTCTCCAAACTCTGCTCTCTGTAACAGTCCTTCTGCACCTCAGTCTCCAAACTCTGCTCTCTATAAAATAATTCTGCACACCAGTCTATAAACTGTGCTATCTGTAACAGTCCTTCTGCACCCCAGTCTCCAAACTCTGCTCTCTGTAACAGGCCTTAAGCACCCCAGTCTCCAACCTAAGCTCTTTGTAACAGGCGTTCTTCAGCCCAGTCTCCAACCTCTTCTCTCTGAAACGATCATTCTGCAACTCAGTCTCCAACCTCTGCTCTCTGGAACAGTCCTTCTGCACCTCAGTCTTCAAATTCTGCTCTCTGTAAGATTCTTCTGCACCCCAGTCTACAAACTCTGCTCTCTGTAACAGTTCTTCTGCACCCCAGTATCTAACCTCTGCTCTCCTAACAAACCTTCTACACCCCAGTCTCCAACATCTGCTCTCTGTAACAGTCCTTCTATACCTCAGTCTCCAAACACTGCTTTCTGTAACGGTCCTTCCGCACCCCAGACTCCAAACTCTGCTTTGTGTATCAGTCGTTCTGCAACCCAGTCTCCAAACTCTGCTCTCTGTAACAGTCCTTCTGCACCTCAGTCTCCAATCTCTGCTCTCTGTAACAGTCTATCTGCACCCCAGTCTCAAATCTATGCTCTCTGCAACATTTCTTCTGCACCCCAGTATCCAACCTATGCTATCTGTAACTGTCCTTCTGCAACCCAGTCTCCAAACTCTGCTCTCTGTAAGATCTTCCTGCACCTCAGTCTCCAACCTCTGCTCTCTGCAACGATACTTCTGCACCCCAGTCTTCAAACTCGGCTCTCTGTAACAGTCCTTCTGCACTTCAGTCTCTAACCTCTGCTCTCTGTAAACATCTTTCTGCAACTCAATCTCCAACCTCTGCTCTCTGTAACAGTCCTTCTGCACCTCAATATTCAACCTCTGCTCTCTGTAATGATCCTTCTGCACCTCAGTCTCCAAACAATGCTCTCTGTAACACGCCTTCTTCACTGCAGTATCCAACCTCTGCTCTCTGTAACAGTTCTTCTGCACCCCAGACTTCAAGCTCTACTCTCTGTTACAGTCCTGCTGCACCCGAATCAAACCTCTGCACTCTGTTACAATCCTTCTAAACCCCAGTCTCAAAACTCTGCTCTCTTTAACAGTTCTTCTGAACCAGAATCTCCAAATTCTGCTCTCTGTAACACTCCTTATGCAACCCAGTCTCCATCCTCTGCTCTCTGTAAGAATCCTTCTGCACCCTAGTCTCCAAACTCTGCTCTCTGTAAAGTCCTTCTGCACCTCAGTCTCCAAACTCTGCTCTCTGTAACAATCCTTCTGCACCTCAGTCTCCAACCTCTGCTCTCTGTAACAGTCCTTCTGTACCCCAGTCTCCAACATCTCCTCTCTGCAATGGTCCTTCTGCACTCCAGTCTCCAAACTCTGCTCTCTGTAACAGTCATTCTGTACCGCAGTCTCCAACCTCTTCTCTTTGTAACGGTCCTTCTGCACCCCAATTGCCAACCTCTTCTTTCTGTTATAGTACTTCTGCCCCTCAGACTACAACTTATGCTCTCTGTAACAGTCCTTCTGCACCTCAGTCTGAAAACTCTGCTCGCTGCAAGGATCCTTCTTTACCCCAGTCCCCAAAATATGCTATATGTATCAGTCCTTCTGCACCCCAGTCTTAGACCTCTGTTCTCTGTAAAAGGCCTTCTGCACTCCAGTTTTCAAACTCTGCTTTCTGTAAAAGGCCTTCTGCACTCCAGTCTCCAAACTCTTCTCTCTGCAACAATTTTCTGCACCTCAGTTTCCAAACTCTACTCTCTGCAACAGTCTTTATGCACCCTAGTCTCCAACCTCTGATCTCTGTAAGATTCTTTTTCGCATCAGTCTCCAACCTCTTCTCTCTGTAACAGTCAATATGCACCCCAGTATCAAACCTCTGCTCTCTGTAACAATCTTCTGCACCTAAATCTTCAACGTCAGCTCTCTTCATCGGTGCTTCTGCACCCCAGTCTCCAAACTCTGTTCTCTGCTACAGTCCTTTTGCACCCCAGTCTCCAACCCCTGTTTTCTGTATCAGTTCTTCTGTACCCCAGTCTCCAAGCTCTGCTCTCTGTAACAGTCCTTCTGCACATCAGTCTACAACCTCTGCTCTCTGTAACAGTCCTTCTGCACCCTAGTATCCAACCTCTACTCTCTGCAACATTTCTTCTGCACCCCAGTCTCCAACCTGTGCTCTCTGTGTCTTTCTGCACCCCAGTATCCAACATCTGCTCTCTGTATGTATCGTTCTCCACCACAGTCTCCATCCTCTGCTCTCCTAAACGGTCATTCTGCACCTCAGTCTCCAAACTCTGCTCTCTGCAAAGATACTTCTGCACCCCAGTCTTCAAACTCTGCTCTCTGTAACAGTCCTTATGCAGCTCAGCCTCCAATCTATGCTCTCTCTAAGATCCTTCTGCACACTAGTCTACAACATCTACTCTCTGAAACGATCCTATAGAACCCCAGTCTAAAACCTCTGCTCCCTGCAACAGTTCTTCTGTACAGCAGTCTCCAAACTCTGCTCTCTGTAAAGGTCCTTCTACACCCCAGTTTCCAACCTCTACTTTCTGTATTAGTCCTTCTGCACCCCAGTCTCCAAACTCTTCTCTCTGTAACAGTTCTTCTGCACCTCATTCTCCAAACTCTGCTCTCTGCAACAGTCCTCTGCACCCCAGTCTCCACCGTCTTCTCTCGGTAACAGTTCTTCTGCACACCAATCTCCAAACTCTGCTCTCTTTAACACTCCTTCTGCACTCCAGTTTCCACCCTCTGATCTCTGTAACAATTCGTCTGGACATCAGTCTCCAACCTCTGCTCTCTACAAAGTTCCTTCTGCTCCTCAGTCTCCAAACTCTACTCTCTGTAAAAGTCCTTCTGCACCTCAGTCTCCAAACTCTGCTCTCTGTGAGATCCTTCTGCAACCCATTCTACAAACTCTGCTTTCTTTAAAAGTCTTTCTGCACCCGAGTCTCCAAACTCTGCTCTCTTTAAGAGGCCTTCTGCACCCAAGTCTCAAACCTATGCTCTCTGCGATGATCCTTCTGCACCACAGTCTCTATACTCTGCTCTCTGTAACAGTCATTCTGCACACCAGGATCGAACATCTGCTCTCTGTAACAGTCATTCTGCACCTCAGACTGAAAACGCTGCTCTCTGCAACAATCCTTCTGCATCACAGTCTTAAACCTCTGCTCTTGTAACAATTATTATGCACCTCTGTCTGCAAAATGCTCTCTGTAAGATCCTTCTGCAACCCAGTCTCGAAACTGTGCTATCTGTAACAGTCCTTCTTTTTTTTTTTTTTTATTGTTGGTCGTTCAAAACATTACACAGTTCTTAATACATCATCTTTCACAGTTTGATTCAAGTGGGTTATGAACTCCCAACTTTACCCCGTATACAGATTGCTGTTTCACATCAGTTACCCTTCCATTGATTGACATATTGCCTTTCTAGTGTCTGATGTATTCTGCTGTCTGTCCTATTCTCTACTATCCCCCCTCCCCTCCCCTCCCCTCCCCTCCCCTTTTCTCATCCCTGTTTAATGTAAATCTTCTTCTCATGTGACAGTCCTTCTGCACTCCAGTCTCCAACCTCTGCTCTCTGCAACAGTCCTTCTGCACCCCAGTCTCAAACCTCTACTCTCTGTAAGATCCTTCTGCACAACAGTCTTCAACCTCTGCTCTCTGTAACAGTCCTTGTGCACGCCAGTCTCCAACCTATGCTCTCTACAACAGTCCTTCTGCACCCAGGTCTAAAATCTCTATGCTCTGTAAGATACTTCTTCACCGCAGTCTCCAAACTCTGGTCCTTGTAACAGTCCTTCTGCACCCCTGTATCGAACCTCTGCTATCTGCAACAGTCCTCCTGCAACCCAGTCTCCAAAATCTACTCTCTGTAAGATTCTTCTGCACCTCAGTCTCCAAACTCTGTTCTCTGTTACAGTCCTTCTGCACTCGGTCTCAAATTTATGCTCTTTGTAACAAACTTTATGTACTGCAGTCTCCAAACTCTGCTCTTTGTAACGATTCTTCTGCACCCCAGTCTTCAACGTCTGCTCTCTGCAACAGTCCTTCTGCACCCCAATCACCAACCTCTGCTCTCTACAACATTGCTTCTACACACAGGTCTCCGAACTGTGCTCTCTAACTGTCATTCTGCACCCCAGTCTAAAACTCTGCTCTCTGTAACGATCTTTCTGCACCTGAGTCTCTAACCTCTGCTCTCTGCAGAGATCCTTCTGCACCCAAGTCTCCAACCTGTTGTCTCTGTAACTGTCTTTCTGACCCCAGTCTCTAACCTCTGCTCTCTGTAAAGATCCTTCTGCACCTCAGTCTCCAACCTCTGCTCTCTGCAACAAACCTCCTGCACCTCAGTTTCCACCTTTGCTCTCTGCAACGATCCTTCTGCACCCCAGTCTCCAACATCTGCTCTCTGTAACAGTCCTTCTGCACCTCCGTCTCCAACCTCTGCTCTCTGTACCAATCCTTCTCTACCTCATTCTCCAAACTCTGCTCTCTATAACAGTCCTTCTGCGACTCAGTCTCCAACATCTGCTCTCTGTAACAGGCCTTCTGCACCCCAGTCTCCAGACTCTGCTCTCTGTAACAGTTTTTCTGCACCCAAGTCTCGAACCTCTGCTCTCTGTAACAGACCTTCTGCACCAGTCTCCAAACTCTGCTCTCTGTAACAATCTTTCTGCACCCCAGTCTCCAACCTCGGCTCTCTGTACAGTTCTTCTGCACCACAATCTCCAAGCTCTGCTCTCTGTAACACTCCTTCTGCACCCCAGTGTACATCCTCTGCTCTCTGTAAGAATCCATATGCACCCCAGTCTCCAACCGCTGCTCTCTGTAAAAGTTCTTCTGTACCTCAGTCTCCAACCTCTGCTCTCTGTAATGGAACTTCTGCAACCCAGTCTCTAACATCTTCTCTCTGCAATGATCCGACTTCTACCCATTCCCAAACTCTGCTCTCTGTAACAGTCTTTTTGTATCACAGTCTCCAACCTTTTTTCTTTGTAATGGTCCTTCTGCTCACCACTTACCAACCTCTGCTTTCTGTAACAGTCCTTCTGCACTCCAGTCTTCATCCTCTGCTCTCTGCAACAGTCTTTATGCACCTCATTCTCCAACCTCTGTTCTCTGTAAGATCCTTCTAGAACCCACTCTTTAAAATATGTACTCTGTAACAGTCCTTCTGCACAACAGACTCCAAAATCTACTCTCTGTAACAGGACTTCTAAAAGCCAGTCTCCAACCTCTGCTCTATGTTACAGGCCTTCTGCACCACAGTCTCCAACCTCTTCTCTCTGCATCGATTCTTCTACACCACAGTCTCCAACCGCGGCTCTCTGCAACAGTCCTTTTGCACCCCAGTCTTCAAACTCTTCTCTCTGTAAGATCCATCTGAACCCCAGTCTCCAAAATCTGCTCTCTGTAACAGTCCTTCTGCACCTCAGTCTCCAACCTCTGCTCTCTCTAACAGTCCTCCTGCACTCCAGTCTCCAACCACTGCTCTCTGCAAAAGTCCTTCTGCACCCAAGTCTCAAGCCTCTGCTCTCTGCAACCGTACTTCTGAACCACAATCCCCAAATTCTGCTCTCTGAAACGATCCTTCTTGACCCCAGTCTCCAACCTATGCTCTCTGTAAAATCCTTCGGCACTCCAGTTTCCAAACTCTGCTCTCTGTAACATTCATTCTCATCCCCAGTTTTTAAACTCTGTTTTCTGAAAGTGTAACGCGGCACCCCAGTCTCCAAACTCTGTCCTCTTCAACAGTCCTTCTGCTTCCCAGTCTCCAACATCTGCTCTCTGTAAAAGTCTTTTGGTACCACAGTCTCCAACCTCTGCTCTTCATAACAGTCCTTCCAGTCTCCAAACTCTGCTTTCTGTATCAGTCCTTGTGAACCACAATCTCAAACCTCTGTTTCCTGTATCTATCCTTCTGCACCTCAGTATGCAACCTGTGCTCTCTGTATAATTTCTTCTACACCCCAGTCTCCAACCTCTGCTTTCTGTAAAAGTTTTTCTATACTGCAGTCTACAAACTCTGCTCTCTTTAACGGTCCTTCTGCACCCCAATTTCCAAACTCTACTTCCTTTAACAGTCCTTCTGCACCTAAGTCTCAAAACTCTGCTCTCTGTATCAGTCCTTCTACACCTCAGCATCTAACCTCTGCTCTCTCTAACAGTCCTTCTGCACCTCAGTCTCCAACCTCTGCTCTCTGTAAGATCCTTCAGCAACCGAGTCTCCAAACTCTGCTCTCTGCAACAGTCCTTCAGCACCTCAGTCTCTAATTTCTGCTCTCTGTAAGATCCTTCTGCACCCCTGTCTCCAAGCTCTGCTCCTTGCAACAATCCCTCTGCACCACAATATCCAACCTCTGCTCTCTGCAACAGTCCATCTGCACCACAGTCTCCAAACTCTGCTCTCTGTAACAGGACTGCTGCAACCCAGTGTCCAACCTCTGCTCTCTGTAACAGGCCTTCTGCACCTCCATCTCCAAACTCTTCTCTCTGCAACGATTCTTCTCCACCACAGTCTTCAAACTCTGCTTTATGCAAGTGTCCTTCGGGACCCCAGTTTCCAAACTCTGTCCACTGCAAAAGTCCTTTTGCTCCCCAGTCTTCAACATCTTCTCTCTGTAACAGTCCTTCTGTACCACAGTTTCCAACCTCTGCTCTCCGGAACGGACCTTCTGCACCCCATTCTCCAAACTCTGCTTTCTGTATCAGTTCTTCTGAAGCCCAGTCTCAAACCTCTGCTCTCTGTATCTATCGTTCTGCACCTCAGTCTCCAACCTGTGCTCTCTGTAACATTCCATCTGCATCCCAGTCTCCAACCTCTGTAACAGTTTTTCTAGACCGCAGTCTCCAAACTCTGGTCTCTGTAACGGTCCTTCTACACCACTATTTCTAATCACTGCTCTCTGTAATAGTCCACCTGCACCTCAGTCTCCAACCTCTGCTCTCTGTAAGATCTTTAAGCAACCCAGTCTAAAAACTCCGCTCTCTGTAGCAGGCCTTCTGCACCCCAGTCTCCAACCTCTTCTCTCTGCAACGATCCTTCTGCACCCTAGGCTCCAACCTCTGCTCTCTGCAGTGATGCTACTGCACCCCAGTCTCCAACCTCTGATCTCTGCAACAGTCCTTCTGCACCTCAGTCTCCAAATTCTGCTCTCTGTAAGATCCTTCTGCAACCCATTCTCCAAACTCTGCTCTCTGTAAAAGTCTTTCTGCACCCAAGTCTCCAAACTCTGCTCTCTGTAACAGGCCTTCTGCACCCCAGTCTTATAACTCTGCTCTCTTTAATAGGCCTTCTGCACCCAAGTCTCCAACCTCTGCTCTCTTCAACGATCCTTCTGCACCCCAGTCTCCATTATCTGCTCTCTGTAACAGTTCTTCTACACACCAGGATCGAACATCTGCTCTCTGCAACAGTACTTCTGCACCTCAGACTGAAAACGCTGCTCTCTGCAACAATCATTTGCGTCCAAGTCTTGAACCTCTGCTCTTGTAACAATCATTATGCACCTCTGTCTGCAAAATGCTCTCTGTAAGATCCTTCTGCAACCCAGTCTCGAAACTGTGCTATCTGTAACAGTCCTTCTGCACCCCAGTCTCCAACCTCTACTCTCTGCAACAGTCCTTCTGCACCCCAGTCTCCAACCTCTAGTCTCTGAAAAATCTTTCTGCACCACAGTCTCCAAAATCTGCTCTCTGTAACAGTCCTTATGCACGCCAGTCTCCAACTTCTGCTCTCTGCAACAGTCCTTCTGCACCCAGGTGTTCAATCTCTACGCTCTGTAAGATCCTTCTGCACCGCAGTCTCCAAGCTCTGTTCTCTGCAACAGTCCTTCTGCACTCGGTCTCAAATTTGTGCTCTTTGTAACAGTCCTTATGTACTGCAGTATCCAACCTCTGCTCTCTGTAACGATCCTTCTGCACCCCAGTCTTCAAGCTCTGCTCTCTACAACAGTCTTTTTGCACCCCAGTCTCCAACATCTACTCTCTGTAAGATCCTTCTGCACCACAGTCTCCAACCTCTGCTCTCTGTAACAGTCCTTGTGCACGCCAGTCTCCAACTTCTGCTCTCTACAACAGTCCTTCTGCACCCAGGTGTTCAATCTTCACGCTCTGTAAGATCCTTCTACACCGCAGTCTCCAAACTCTGTTCTCTGCAACAGTCCTTCTGCACTCGGTCTCAAATTTGTGCTCTTTGTAACAGTCCTTATGTACTGCAGTCTCCAACCACTGCTCTCTGTAACGATCCTTCTGCACCCCAGTCTTCAACCTCTGCTCTCTGCAACAGTCCTTCTGCACCCCAATCACCAACCTCTGCTCTCTGCAACATTTCTTCTACACACAGGTCTCCAAACTGTGCTCTCTGTAACTGTCATTCTGCACCCCAGTCTAAAACCTCTTCTCTCAGTAACGATCCTTCTGGACCTGAGTCTCCAACTTCTGCTCTCTGCAGAGATCCTTCTGCACCCAAGTCTAAAAACCTGTTGTCTCTGTAACTGTCCTTTTGACCCAAGTCTCTAACCTCTGCTCTCTGTAAAGATCCTTCTGCCCTTCAGTCTCCAACCTCTGCTCTCTGCAACAAACCTTCTGCACCTCAGTTTCCAACCTCCTCTCTCTGCAATGATCCTTCTGCACCCCAGTCTCCAGACTCTGCTCTCTGTAACAGTCCTTCTGCACCTCAGTCTCCAACCTCTGCTCTCTGTACCAATCTTTCTCTACCTCAGTCTCCAACCTCTGCTCTCTATAACAGTCCTTCTGCAACTCAGTCTCCAACATCTTCTCTCTGTAACAGGCCTTCTGCACCCCAGTCTCCAGACTCTGCTCTCTGTAACAGTTCTTCTTCACCCCAGTCTCGAACCTCTGCTCTCTGTAACAGTCGTTCTGCACCAGAGTCTCCAAACTCTGCTCTCTGTAACAATCCTTCTGCACCCCAGTCTCCAACCTCGGCTCTCTGTACAGTTCTTCTGCACCACAATCTCCAAGCTCTGCTCTCTGTTACACTTCTTCTGCACCCCAGTGTACATCCTCTGCTCTCTGTAAGAATCCATATGCACCCCAGTCTCCAACCGCTGCTCTCTGTAAAAGTTCTTCTGTACCTCAGTCTCCAACCTCTGCTCTCTGTAATGGAACTTCTTCAACCCAGTCTCAAACATCTGCTCTCTGCAACGATCCTTCTTCTACCCATTCTCCAAACTCTGCTCTCTGTAACAGTCTTTTTGTATCACAGTCTCCAACCATTTTTCTTTGTAATGGTCCTTCTGCTCACCATTTGCCAACCTCTGCTTTCTGTAACAGTCCTTCTGCACTCCAGTCTTCATCCTCTGCTCTCTGCAACAGTCTTTCTGCACCTCATTCTCCAACCTCTGTACTCTGTAAGATCCTTCTAGAACCCACTCTTTAAAATATGTACTCTGTAACAGTCCTTCTGCACAACAGACTCCAAACTCTGCTCTCTGTAACAGGACTTTTAAAAGCCAGTCTCCAAACTCTGCTCTATTTAACAGGCCTTCTGCACCCCAGTCTCAAACCTCTTCTTTCTGCATCGATTCTTCTACACCATAGTCTCCAAAATCTGCTCTCTGTAACAGTCCTTCTGCACCTCAGCCTCCAACCTCTGCTCTCTCTAACAGTCCTTCTGCACTCCAATCTCCAACCACTGCTCTCTGCAAAAGTCCTTCTGCACCCAAGTCTCAAGCCTCTGCTCTCTGCAACCATACTTTTGAACCACAATCCCCAAATTCTGCTCTCTGAAACGATCCTTCTTGACCCCAGTCTTTATAATCTGCACTCTGCAACAGTCTTTCTGCACCACAGTCTCCAACCTCTGCTCTCTGTAAAACCCTTCTGCACTCCAGTTTCCAAACTCTGCTCTCTGTAACATTTTTTCTCCACCCCAGTTTTTAAACTCTGCTTTCTGAAAGTGTAAAGCGGCACCCCAGTCTCTAACCTTAGTCCTCTGCAACAGTCCTTCTGCTGCCCAGTCTCCAACATCTGCTCTCTGTAAAAGTCCTTCTGTACTGCAGTCCAACCTCTGCTCTCCATAACGGTCCATCTGCACCCCAGTCTCCAAACTCTGCTTTCTGTATCAGTCCTTGTGAACCACAGTCTCAAACCTCTGTTTCCTGTATCTATCCTTATGCACCTCAGTCTTCAACCTGTGCTCTCTGTATCATTTCTTCTACACCCAGTCTCCAAACTCTGCTTTCTGTAAAAGTTTTTCTATACTGCAGTCTACAAACTCTGCTCTCTTTGACGGTCCTTCTGTACCCCAATTTCCAAACTCTACTTCCTGTAACAGTCCTTCTGCACCTGAGTCTTCAAACTCTTCTCTCTGTATCAGTCCTTCTACACCTCAGTATCCAACCTCTGCTCTCTGTAACAGTCCTTCTGAAGCTCAGGCTCCAACCTCTGCTCTCTGTAAGATCCTTCAGCAACCGAGTCTCCAAACTCTGCTCTCTGCAACAGTCCTTCAGCACCTCAGTCTCTAAATTCTGCTCTCTGTAAGATCCTTCTGCACCCCTGTCTCAGAGCTCTGCTTCTTGCAAGGATTCCCCTACACCACAGTATCCAACCTCTGATCTCTGCAACAGTCCTTCTGCACCACAGTCTCCAAACTCTGCTCTCTGCAATAGTCCTTCTGCACCCCCGTCTCCAACCTCTGCTCCTTGCAACAGTTCTTCTGCACCCCAGTCTCCAACCTCTGCTCTCTGCAACAATCCTTCTGCACCTCAGTCTCCAAACTCTATTCTCTGCAAGGGTACTTCTGCACCTCAGTCTCCAAACTCTACTTTCTGTAACAGTCTTTCTGCACTTAAGTCTCCAAACTCTTCTCTCTGTAGCATCCTTCTATAACCCAGTCTCAAAACTCTACTCTCTGTAACAGTCTTTCTGCGCACCAGTCTCAAAACTCTGCTCTCTGTAACAGTCTTTCTGCACACCAGTCTCAAAACTCTGCTCTCTGCAATGATTCTTCTTAACCCCAGTCTTTAACATCTGCTCTCTGCAACAGTCATTCTGCACCTCAGTCTGAAAACTCTGTCCTCTGCAACGAACCTTCTGCACCCCAGTCTCCTACCTCTCTGTCTGTAACAGTCCTTCTGCACCTCAGTCTCCCAACTCTGCTCTCTGTGAGATCCTTCTGCAAACCAATCTTTAAACTCTGCACTCTGTAACAGTCCTTTTGCACAACCGTCTCCAAACTCTGCTCTCTGTAACAGGACTTTTGCAACCCAGTCTCCAAACACTGCTCTCTGTAACAGGTTTTCTGCACCCCTGTCTTTAAACTTTTCTCTCTGCAACGATTCTTCTTCACACCAGTCTCCAACCTCTGCTCTCTGCAACAGTTTTTTTGCACAACAGTCTCCAACGTCTGCTCTCGGTAAGATCCCTCTGAACCCCATTTTTCAAACTCTGCAACAGTCCTTCTGCACCCCAGTCTCCAACATCTGCTCTCTGCAACAGTCATTCTGCACCTCAGTCTGAAAACTCTGCCCTCTGCAATGAAACTTCTGCACCCCAGTCTCCTACCTCTCTGTCTGTAACAGTCCTTCTGCACCTCAGTCTTTCAACTCTGCTCTCTGTAAGATTCTTCTGCATCCCAGTCTTTAAACTGTGCACTCTTTAACAGTCCTTCTGCATAATAGTCTCCAAACTCTGCTCTCTGTAACAGGACTTCTGCAACCCAATCTCCAACCACTGCTCTCTGTAACAGGTTTTCTGCACCCCTGTCTCCAAACTTTTCTCTCTGCAATGATTCTTCTCCACACCAGTCTCCAACCTCTGCTCTCTGCAACAGTCCTTTTGCACAACAGTCTCCAACGTCTGCTCTTGGTAAGATCCCTCTGAACCCCAGTCTCCAAACTCTGCTCTCTATAACACTCCTTCTGCACCCCAGTCTCCAACCTCTGCTCTCTGCAACAGTCCTTGTGAACCCTATCTCCAACTTCTGCTCTCTGCAACAGTCCATTTGCACCCCAGTCTCCACCATCTGCTCTCTGCAACAGTCCTTCTACACCCTATTCTCCAAATTCTGCTCTCTGCAACGATTTTTCTGGACCCCAGTCTCCATCGTCTGCTCACTTCATGAGTTCTTCTGCATCTCATTCTCCCAACTCTGCTTACTGTAAGATCCTTCTAAAACAAAGACTTTAAACTCTGCACTCTGTAACAGTCCTTCTGCACAACAGTCTCCAACCTCTGCTCTCTGTAACAGGACTGCTGCAACCCAGTGTCCAAACTCTGCTCTCTGTAGCATCCTTATAAAACCCAGTCTCCAAACACTACTCTCTGTAACAGTCTTTCTGCACACCAGTCTCAAAACTCTGCTCTCTGCAATAATCCATCTTAACCCCAGTATCCAACGTCTGCTCTCCGCAACAGTCTTTTGGCACCCCAGTCTCCAACATCTGCTCTCTACAACAGTCATTCTGCACCTCAGTCTGAAAACTCAGCCCTCTGCAACGAACCTTCTGCACCCCAGTCTCTTACTTCTCTGTCTGTAACAGTCCGTCTGCACCTCAGTCTCCCAACTCTGCTCTCTGTGAGATCCTTCTGCAACCCAATCTTTAAACTCTGCATTCTGTAACAGTCCTTCTGCACAACAGTCTCCAAACTCTGCTCTCTGTAACAGGACTTATGAAAACCAGTCTCCAACCACTGCTCTCTGTAACAGGCCTTCTGCACCCCTGTCTCCAAACTCTTCTCTCTGCAACTATTCCTCTCCACACCAGTCTCCAACCTCTGCTCTCTGCAACAGTTCTTCTGAACCCCATCTCCAACCTCTGCTCTCTGCAACAGTCCATCTGCACCCCAGTCTCCAACATCTGCTCCCTGCAACAGTCCTTCTATACCCCATTCTCCAAACTCTGCTCTCTTCAAGGAACTTTCTGGACCCCAGTCTCTAACATCTGCTCACTTCATGAGTCTTTCTGCACCTCATTCAGCCAACTCTGCTCTCTGTAAGATCCTTCTAAAACACAGACTTTAAACTCTGCACTCTGTAACAGTCCTTCTCCACAACAGTCTCCAAACTCTGCTCTCTGTAAAAGGACTGCTGCAACCTAGTGTCCTACCTCTGCTCTCTGTAACAGGCCTTCTGCACCTCCATCTCCAATCTCTTCTCTCTGCAACGATTCTTCTCCACCCCAGTCTCCAACCTCTTCTCTCTGCAACAGTCTTTTTGCACCCTAGTCTTCAACCTCTGCTCTCTGTAAGATCCATCTTAAGCCCAGTCTCCAAAGTCTTTTCTCTGTAACAGTCCTTCTGTACCGCAGTCTCCAACCTCTGCTCTCCGGAACGGTTCTTCTGCACCCCAGTCTCCAAACTATGGTTTATGTATCAGTCCTTCTGAAGCCCAGTCTCAAACCTCTGCTCTCTGTATCTATTCTTCTGCACCTCAGTCTTCAACGTGTGCTCTCTGTAACATTCCATCTGCATCCCATTCTCCAACCTCTGTAACAGTTTTTCTAGACCGCAGTCTCCAAACTCTGGTCTCTATATCTGTCCTTCTGCACCATTATTTCCAAGTACTGCTCTCTCTAACAGTCCATCTGCACCTCAGTCTCCAACCTCTGCTCTCTGTAAGATCCTTCAGCAACCCAGTCTAAAAACTCTGCTCTCTGTAGCAGGCCTTCTGCATCCCAGTCTCCAAACTCTTCTCTCTGCAACGATCCTTCTGCACCCTAGGCTCCAACTCTGCTCTTTACAGTGATGCTACTGCACCCCAGTCATCAACCTATGATCTTTGAAACAGTCCTTCTGCACCTCAGGGTCCAAATTCTGCTCTCTGTAGGATCTTTTTGCACCCCTATATGCAACCACTGCTCTCTGTAACAGTCCTTCTGCACACGAGACTCCAACCTCTGCTCCCTGTAACAGGAGTTTCGCACCTCATTCTCCAACCTCTGCTCTGTGCAACAGTCCTTCTGCACCCCAGTCTCCAACCTCTACTCTCTACAATAGTCTTTCTGCACCCTAGTTATTAATATCTACTCTTTACAACAGTTTTTCTGTACTTCAGTCTGAAAACTCTGCTCTCTGCAATGACCCTTCTGCACCTCAGTCTCCTACTTCTGCTCTCTGTAACAGTCCTTCTGCACCTCAGTTTTTCAACTCTGCTCTCTGTAAGACTCTTGTGATACCCATTCTTTAAACTCTGCACTCTGTAACAGTCCTTTTGCATGACAGTCTCCGTCCTCTGCTTTCTGTAAATGGACTTCTGCAACCCAGTCTTCAACCTCTGCTTTCTGTAACAAGACTTCTGCACCCCAGTCTTTAACCGGTTCTCACTGCAACGATTCTTCTCCACCCCAGTCTTCAACATCTGCTCTCTGCCAAAGTCCTTTGCACCCCAGTCTCCAAAATCTGCTCTCTGTAAGATCCATCTGAACCACAGTCTACAACCTCTGCTCTCTGTAACAGTCCTTCTGCAAACCAGTCTTCAAACTCTGCACTCTGTGACAGTCCTTCTGCAACTCATTCTCCAAACTCTGCTCTGTGTAACAGTTCTTCTGCACCCTAGTTTCTAAAATCTGCTCTCTGCAAGAGTCCTTCTGCACCCCAGTCTCAAACATCTGCTCTCTGCTACAGTCTTTCTGCACGACAGTCTCCAAACTCTGCTCTCTGCAGCGATCCTTTTGGATCCCAGTCTCCAACGTGTGCTCTCTGGAAATGTCTTTGTGCACCATAGTCTCCAACCTCTGCTATGTGTAAGATCCTTCTGCACTCCTGTTTCCAAACTCTGCTCTCTTTAACATTTCTTCTCCACCGCAGTCTCCAACCTCTGTCCTCTGCAACAGTTTTTTTGCTCCCCAGTCTCTGAGATCTGCTCTCTCTAACAGTCATTCTGTACCTCAGTCTTTAACCTCTTCTCTCTGTAACGGTCCTTCTACACCCAATTTACAACCTCCACTTTCTGTAACAGTCCTTCTGCACTTCAGTCTCCAAACTCTGCTCTCTGTAAAAGTCCTTCTACACCTCAGTCTCCAACCGCTGCTCTCTGTAACAGTCCTTCTACACCCCAGTCTCTAAAATCTGCTCTTTGAAACAGTCCTTCTGCACCCCAGTCTCTAACATCTGCTCTCTGCAAAAGTCCTTCCGCACCCAAGTTTCCAAACTCTGCTCTCTGCAATGATCCTTCTGGACCCCAGTCTCCAATGTCTGCTCTCTGCAACAGTCCTTGTGAACCAAAGTCTCCAACCTCTTCTAGGTGTAAGATTCTTCTGCACTCCAGTTTCCAAACTCTGCTCTCTGTAACAATCCTTCTCCACCACAGTCTCAAACCTCTGTCCTCTGCAACAGTCCTTCTACTCCCCAGTCTCCGAGATCTGCTCTCCGTAACAGTCATTCTGTACCACAGACTTCAAACACTTCTCTCTATAACGGTCTTTCTACACCCCAATTTCCAAATTCTTTATTCTGTGACAGTCCTTATGCACCTCAGTCTCCAAACTCTGCGCTCTGTAACAGTCCTTCTACACCTCAGTCTCCAACCTCTGCTCTCTGTAAAAGTCCTTCTGCACCCCAGTCTCCAACCTCTGCTCTCGGTAACAGTCTTATACCAAAGTCTCCAACCTCTGCTGTCTTTAACGGTCCTTCTGCACCCCAATTTCCAAACTGTGATGCCTGTAACAGTCCTTCTGCACCCAAGTCTCCAAACTTTGCTCTCTGTAACAGGTTTCTAATTCCCAGTCTCCAACCACTGCTCTCTGAAACAGTCCTTCTTCACCTGAGTCTGAAAACTCTGCTGTCTGCAACGAACCTTCTGCACCCCAGTCTCCTAACTCTGCTCTCTGTAACTGTCCTTCCACACCTCAGTCTCCAACCTCTGCTCTCTGTAACAGTCCTTCTGCACCTGAGTCTCAAAAATCTGCGCTCTGTAAGACCCTTGACTAACCCAGTCTCCAAACTCTGCTCTCTATCACAGTCTTTCTGCACCCCAGTCTCCAACCTCTCCTCTTTGTAACAGGCCTTCTGCACGCCAGTCTCCAAACTCTGCTCTCTATAGCAGGCCTTCTGCACCCCAGTCTCCAACCTCTGCTCTCTGCAACGATCCTTTTGCATCCCAGTCTCCAACCTCAGCTCTCTGCAATGATCCTACTGCACCCACGTTTCCAACGTCTGATCTCTACAACAATTCTTCTGCACCGCATTCTCCAAACCCTGCTCTTTGTAGGATCATTCTCCAACCCAGTCTCCAAACTCTGGTCTCTGTAAAAGTCCTTCGGCACCTTTGTCTCTTACCTCTGCTCTCTGTAAGACCCATCTGCAACCAAGTCTCCAAACTCTGCTCTTTGTAACAGTCCTTCTTCACAACAGTTTCCAAAATATGCTTTCTATAACAGGAATTCTGCAACCCAGTCTCGAACCTCTGCTCTCTGTAACAGGCCTTCTGAACCCCAGTCTCCAAACTCTTCTCTCTTCAACGATTCTTCTCCACCCTAGTCTCCAACCTCTGCTCTCGGCAAGAGTCCTTCTACACCCTAGTCTCCAACCTCTGCTCTCTGTAAGATTCTTATGCACTCCAGTCTCCAAACTCTGCTCTCTGTAACAATCCGTCTGCACCAAAGTCTCCAACCACTGCTCTCTATAACAGTCCTTCTGCACCCTAGTCTCCAATATCTGCTCTCTGCAACAGTCCTTCTGCACCCCAGTCTTCAAAATCTTCTCTCTGCAACAATTCTTCACAATCCCACTTTACAAATTTTGCTCACTGCAACAGTCCTTCAGCACCCCAGTCTCTAACCTCTGCTCTCTTTAACAGTCCGTTTGAAAACCAGTCTTCAACATCTGCTCTCTGTAACAGTCCTTCTGCACCCCAGTCTCCAAACTCTGCTTTTTGTTTCAGTCCTTCAATACGACAGTCTCCAACTTCTTCTTTCTGTAACAGTCCTTCTGCACCTTAGTTTCCAACCTCTACTTCTGCAACAGTCCTACTGCACCCCAGTCTTCAACCTCTTGTCTCTGCAACAGTTTTTGTGCACCTAGTTACCAACATCTGCTCTCTGAAACAGTCCTTCTGCACCCCAGTCTCCACCTCTGCTCTCTTTAACAGTCCTTCTGTACTGCAGTCTCCAACCTCTGCTCTGTGTTACTGTCTTTCTTAACCACAAACTCCAATCTCTGCTTTCTCTATAAGTCTTTCTGCACCCCATTCTCCAAACTCTGCTCTCTGTGAGAATCCTACTGCACATAAATCTCCAACCTCTGCTCTTTGTAAGATCCTTCTGCCCCCCAGTTTCCAAACTCTGCTCTCTATAACATTCCTCATACACCCCAGTTACCAATATCTGCTCTCTGTAAGAGTCCTTCTGCACCACAGTCTCCAACATCAACACTCTGTAATAGTCCTCTGCACCTCAGTCTTCAATCTCTGCTCTATGTTACAGTCCTTCTATTCCGCAGTTTCCAAACTCTGCTGTAGGTATTGGTCTTTCTGCACCCTAATTTGCAACCTCTGCTCTGTAGCAGTCCTTCTGCACCTCAGTCTCCAAACTCTGCTCTCTGGAACAGTCCTTCTGCACCTCAGTCTCCAACCTCTGCTCTCTGTAACAGTCATTGTGCACCTCAGTATCCAACCTCTGCTCTCTGTAACAGTCCTTCTACACGTCAGGATGAAACCTCTGGTCTCTGCACGATGCTTCTGCACCCGAGTCTCCAACCACTGCTCTTTGTAACAGTCCTCCTGTACCTCAGTCTCCAGCCTCTGCTCTTTGTAAGATCCTTGTGCATCCCAGTTTTTAAACTCTGCACTCTGTCTCAGTCCTTCTGCACAACAGTCTCCAAACTCTGATCTCTGTAACAGGCCCTCTGAAACCCAGTCTCCAATCTCGGCTCTGTGTAACAGGCCTTCTGCACCCCAGTCTTCAACCTCTTCTCTCTGCAACGATTTCTCTCAACACCAGTCGCCAACCTCTGATCTCTGCAACAGTCCTTTTGCACCATAGTCTGCAACCCCTACTCTTTCTAAGAACCATCTGCATTCCAGTCTTCAACCTCTGCTCTCTGCAACAGTCCTTCTGAACCACATTCTCCAAACTCTGCACTCTGCAACAATCCTTCTAGACCTCAGTCTCCAATGTCTGCTCTCTGCAACAGTCCTTCTGTACCACAGTCTCCAACCTCTGATCTTTGTAAGATCTTTCTGCACTACAGTTTGCAAACTCTGCTCTCTCTAACATTCCTTCTCCACCCCAGGCTCCAATCTCTGCTTTCTAGAGTTTTCTGGGGCACCCCAGTCTCCATCATCTGTCCTCTGCAACAGTCCTTCTGCTCCCCAGTCTTCAATATCTGCTCTCTGTAACAGAACTTAAGTAACGCAGTCTCCAAACTTTGCTCTCTGTAACGGTCCTTCTGCACCCCAATTTCCAACCTCTGCTTTCTGTAGCAGACCTTCTGCACCTCAGTCTCCAAACTCTGCTCTCTGTAACAGTCCTTCTAAACCTCTGTCTGAAACCTCTGCTCTCTAAGATCGTTCTGCAGCACAGTCTGCAACCTGTGCTCTCTGTAACAGTTTTTCTGGACCCCCGTATCCAATCTCTGCTCTCTGTAACAGTCCTTCTATACCGCAGTCTCCAACTTTGCTCTCTGTAATGGGCCTTCTGCACCCCAATTTCCAACCTCTGCTTTCTGTATCAGTCCTTCTGCACCTCAGTCTCCTAACTCTGCTCTCTGTAACAGTCATTCTACACCTCAGCCAACAACCTCTGCTCTCAGTAAGAGTGTTTCTGCACCTCAGTCTGAAACCTCCGCTCTCCAAGATCTTTCTGCACCCCAGTCTCCACCCACTGCTCTCTGTAACAATCCACCTGCACTTAGGTCTCCAACCTCTGCTCACTGTAAGATTCTTCAAGAACCCAGTCTCCAAACTCTGCTCTCTGTAACAGTACTTCGGCAGCACAGTCTCAAATCTCTTCTCTCTGTAACAGTCCTTCTGCACCTCAGTCTCCAAACTCTGCTCTCTGCAACAGTCCTTCTGCACCCAAGTATCAAACCTCTGCTCTCTGCAACAGTCCGTCTGCACCCTAGTTACCAACATCTGATCTCTTCAACAGTCCTTCTGAACCCCAGTCTCCAACCTCTGCTCTCTGTAACAGATCTTCTGTACTGAAGTCCAACCTCTGCTCTCTGATACCTTCTTTCTTCACCCCAAATTCTTATCTCTGCTTTCTTTATTAGTCCTTTTGCACCCGAGTATCCAAACTCTGCTCTCTGTAAGAGTCGTACTGAACCTCAGTCTCAAACCTCTGCTCTCTGTAAGATCCTTCTGCACCCCAGTTTCTAAACTCTACTCTCTGTAAAATTACTTCTGCACCCTAGTCTCCAACCTCTGCTTTCAGCAACGGTCCAGCTGCACCCCAGTCTTCAACCTCTGTCCTCTGCAACAGTCCTTCTGCTCTCCAATATCCAAAATCTGGTCTCTGGAACAGTTCTTCTGTACCGAAGTCTCATAACTCTGCTCTCTGTAAAGGTCCTTTTGCACCCCAGTCTCCAACCTCTGCTTTCTTTATCCGCCCTTCTTCACAACAGTCTCCAACCTCTGCTTTCTGTAACAGTTCTTCTGCACTTCAGTCTCCAAACTCTGCTCTTTGCAAAAGTCCTTCTACACCCCAGTCTCCAACCTCTGCTTTCTTTATCAGTCCTTCTGAAAAACAGTCTCAAACATCTACACTCTGCAACACTCCTTCTGTAACCTATTCTCCAAAATCTGATCTCTGCAACAGTCCTTCTGCAACTCACTCTCCAACATGTGCTCTCTGTAGGATCCTTCTGAAACCGAGTCACAAAACGCTGATCTCTGTAACAGTCCTTCTGCAAACCAGTCTCAAAACTCTGCTCTCTGTAACAGGCCTTCTGCAAGCTAGTTTCCAACCTCTGCTCTCTGTAGCCGTCCTTCTGCACCCCAGTCTCCAACATCTGCTCTCTGCAACACTCCTTCTGCATCTTAGTCTGAAAAATCTGCTCTCTGCAACAATCCTTCTGCACCTCAGTCTCCAAACTCTGCTCTATGTAAGATTTTTCTGCAACACAGTCTTTAAAATCTGCTCCCTGTAACACTCTTTCTGCACCTCAGTCTCCAACCTCTGCTCTCTGTAACAGTCCTTTTACATCTCAGTCTGATAACTTTGCTCTCTGCATGGTCCTTCTGATCCCAGTCTTCAACCACTTCTCTCTGTAACCATCCTTCTGCACCTCAGTCTCCAAACTCTGCTCTCTGGAAGATCATTCTGCCACAGAGTCTCCTAACTCTGCTCCCTATAATAGTCCTTCTGCAACAAATTCTTCAAAAACTGCTCTTTAACAGGCCTTCTGCATCCCAGTCTCAAAACTCTTCTCTCTGCAACGATCGTTCTACACCCCTGTCTCCATCCTCTACTCTCTGAAACAGTCCTTCTGCACCCTAGTCTCCAAACTCTACTTTTTGTAAGATCCTTCTGCAGCCCAGTTTCCAACCTCTACTCTATGTAACAGTAATTCTGAACACCAGTCTTTAAAATCTGCTCTTTGTAACAGTCCTTCTGCACACCAGTCTCCAACCTCTGTTTTCTGAAACAGTTCTTCTGCACTGCAGTCTGCAAACTCTGCTCTCTGTAACAGTCCTCCTGTACCGCAGTCTCCAAACTCTGCTCTCTGTATCAGTCCTTCTTCACCCCAGTCTCCAATCTCTGATCTCTATAACAGTCTTTCTGCACCTCATCTTTAACCTCTCTCTCTGCAAAGGTCCTTCTGCACCCCAGTCTCCAAAATCTGCTCTCTGTAACAATCCTTCTGCACCACAGTCCCCATACTCTGCTCACTGTAACAGTCCTTCTGCACCTTAGTCTGCAACCTCTGCTCTCTGCAATAGTCCTCCTGCACCCCAGTCTCCAACCTCTGCTCTCTGCAATAGTAATTCTGCACCCCAGTCTCCAACATCTGCTCTCTACACAGTCCTCGTCTACCCAAGTATTTAACCTCTGCTCTTTTCAACAGTCCTTCTGCACCCCAGTCTCCAAACTCTGCTTTCTGTATCAGTCCTTCTGCACCCAAGTCTTCAAACTCTGCTCTCTATAACAGCCCTTCTGCACCCCAGTCTCCAACCTCTGCTCTCTGCAACAGTCCTTCTGCAACCCAGTCTCCGAACACTGCACTCTGCAACATTTCTTCTCCATCCCAGTCTCCAAACTCTTCTCTTTGCAACGTCCTTCTGCAAATCAGTCTCCAAAATCTGCTCTCTGTAAGGGTCCTTCTGCAACCCATTCTCCAACCTCTGCTTTCTGTATTAGTCCTTCTGCACCACAGTCTCCAAACTCTGCTCTCTGTATCAGTGCTTCTGCACCTCACTCTGCAACCTCTGCTCTCTGCAAGAGTCCTTCTGAAACCCAGTCTTAAACCTCTGCTTGCTGCAGAAGTCCTTCTGCACGCCAGTCTCCAAAATCTGCTCTCTTCAACAGTCCTTTACCAACCCAGTCTCCAACCATTTATCTCTGTAACCGTCCTTCTGTACTGCAGTCTCCAACCTCGGCTCTCTGAAACGGTTCTTCTGCACCCCAGTCTCCAAAATCTGCTTTCTGTATCAGTCCTTCTGCACCCCATCTCTAAACTCTGCTCTCTGTAACAGTCCTTCTGAACCTCAGACTTTAACCTCTGCTCTCTGCAACAGTGCTTCTTCACCTCAGTGTCCAATCTCTGCTCTCCATATAATCCTTCTGAAACCCAGTCTCCAACCTCTGCTATTTGCAATGGTCCTTCTGCACCACAGTCTCAAAACTCTGTTCTCTACAACAATTATTCTGCACCCCAGTCTACAACCTCTTCTCTCTGTAACAGTCCTTCTGTACCACAGTCTCCAATCTCTGTTCTCTGTAAGGGTCCTTCTGCACCCCAGTCTTCAACCGTGGTTTCAGTATCAGTCCATCAGCACCACATTCTCGAAACTCTGCTCTCTGTAACAGTCATTTTGCACCTCAGTCTGCAACCTCTGCTCTCTGCAATACTCCTTCTGCAGACCAGTATACAATTTCTGCTCTCTGCACTAGTCCTTCTGCACCACAGTCTCCAACTTCTGCTCACTGTAACACTCCTTATGCACCTCAGTCTCCAACCTCTACTCTCTGCATCATTCCTTCTGCACCACAGGTTTCAACCTCTGGTCTCTATAAGATTTTTCTGCAACCCAGTTTCCAAACTCTACTCTCTGTGACATTCCTTCTGCACCCTAGTCTCCAACCTCTACTCTCTGTAACAATCCTAATGTTCCCCATTCTCCAAACTCTGCTCTCTGCAACTGTCCTTCTGCACCTCAGGCTCAAACCTCTGCTCTCTGCAAAAGTCCTTCTGCACCCCAGTCTCCAAACTCTGCTCTCTGCAACATTTCTTCTTCACCTCAGTGTCAAAACTGTGCTCTCTGTATCTGTCCTTCTGCACTCCACTCTCCAACGCCTGCTCTGTGTAACAGTCCTTCTGTACTGCAGTCTCAAACCTCTGCTCACTGTAACTGTCCTCTTACACCCCAGACACCAACCTCTGCTTTCTGTATCAGTCCTTCTGCACTCAAGTCTCCAACTTCGGCTCACTGTAACAGCACTTATGAACTTCAGTCTTGAAATTCTGCTCTTTGCAACAGTCCTTCTGCATCCCAATCTACATCGTCTGCTCTCTGCAACAGTCCTTCTACACCCAAGTCTCCAACCTCTGCTCCTCAACAGTCCTTCTGCACCTCAGTCTCCAAATTCAGATCTCTGCATTGGTCCTTGTGCAACCCTGTCTTCAAACTTTTCTCTCTTTAACAGGCCTTTTGCATCCAAATCTCCAACATCTGCTCTGTGCAACGGTCCTTCTGCACCCCTTCTCCAAACTCTGCTCTCTGTAACAGGCTTTCTGCACCCAAGTCTCCAACATCTCCTGTCTGAAACAGTCCTTCTGCACACAAGTCTGCAACCTCTGCTCTCTGCAACAGCCCCTCTGCACACCAGTCTCCAACATCTCCTCTCTGAATTTGTCCTTCTGCACCTTAGTTTGAAAACTATTCTCTCTTCCAAGATCCTTCTGGACCCCAGTCTTCAACCTCTGTTCTCTGCACCCCAGGCTCCAACATCTGATTTCTGTATCAGTCTTGCACCCCAGTATCCAAAATCTGCTCTCTGTAACAGTCCTTCTGCACCTCAGTCTCCAACCTCTGCTCTCTGCAACGATCCTTCTAAACCAGAGACTCCAACTTCTTCTCTCTGCAACGATCTTTCTGCACCCAAGTCTCCAAACTCTGCTCTCTGCAACAGTGCTTCTGTACCCCAGTCCCCAACCTCAGCTCTCTTAAAGATCCTTCTGCACCCAAGTCTCCAAACTCTACTCTCTGTAACAATCCTTCTGCACATCAGTCTCCAACCTCTGCTCTTAGCAACGGTCCTTATGCACCCCAGTCTCCAACTTCTGTTCTCTGCAACAGCCCTTCTCTACCACAGTCTTCAACATCTGGTCTCTGTAACAGTCCTTCTGTACTGCAGTCTTGTACCTCTGCTCTCTGTAACGGTCCTTCTTGACAACAGTCTCCCAATAGTACTTTCGGTATCAGTCCTTCTGCACCCCTGTCTCCAAGCTCTGCTCTCTGTAACTTTCCTTCTGCACCTCAGTCTCCAACCTCTGCTCTCATTATCAGCCCTTCTACACCCAGGTCTCCAAACTCTGCTCTCTGAAACAGTCCTTCTGCACCTCAGTCTTCAACAACTGCTCTCTGCAACAGTCCTTCTGCACCCCAGTCTCTAACCTCTGCTCTCTGGAACAGTCCTTCTATGACCCAGTCTCTATAATTTGCTCTCTGCAACGATCTTTCTACACCCCAGTCTCCATCGTCTATTCTGCAACAGTCTGTTTGCAACCCAGTCTCCATATTTTGCTCTCTGTGAGATCATTCTGTAGCCCAGTTTCCAACATCTGCTCTCTGGAACATTCCTTCTTCACCAGAGTCTCAAACCTCTACTCTCTGCAATAGTCCCTCTGCACCCCAGTCTCCAACCTCTGCTCTTTGTAACAGTCTTTCTGTACTGCAGTCTCCAACCACTGCTCTCTGCAATGGTCCCTCTGCACCCGAGTCTCATACCATGTTCTCAACAACAGTTCTTCTGTACCGCAGTCTTCAACCTCTGTACTCTGTAACAGAGTCCTTTTCCAACCCAGTCTCTAACCTCTGCTCTCTGTAACGGTCCTTCTGCATCCGAGTCTCCAAACTCTGTGTTATGTATCAGTCATTCTGCACCCCAGTCTCCAAACTTTGCTCTCTGTAACAGTCCTTCTTTACCTAAGACTCCAACCTCTTTTCTCTGCAACAGTCCTACTGCGCCCCAATCTCCAACCTCTGCACACTGCAACAGTCCTTATGCACCTCAGTGTCCAAACTCTTCTCTCTGTCAGATCCTTCTGAAACACAGTCTTCAACCTCTGTTTTCTACAATGGTCCTTCTGTATCCCAGTCTTCAAATTCTGATCGCTACTAAGTCTCAATACTCTTCCCTCTGTAACAGTCCTTCTGCAAGTCAGTCTGCATCCTCTGCTCTCTGCAACAGTCCTACTCCACCCCGGTCTCTATCCTCTGATCTCTGCAACAGGCCTTTTGCACCCCAGTCTCCAACCTCTGCTTTCTATAACAGTCCTTCTCTACTGCATTCTCCAACATCTGTTCTCTGTAAGGGTACTTCTACACCCGAGTCTCCAACCTCTGCTTTCTGTGTCAGTCCTTCTGCACCCCAGTCTTCAACCTGTGCTCTGCGTAACTGTCCCTCTGCACCTTAGTCTCCAAACTTTGCTTTCTGCTACGTCCTTCTAGACCGCAGTCTCCAACCTCTGCTCTCTCTAACAATCCTTCTACACCTCCGTCTACAACCTCTGCTCTCTGTAATGGTCCTTCTGCACCTGAGTCTTTAACATCTATTCTCTGTTACAATGCTTTTACACCTCAGTCTCCAACCTCTGCTCTCTGTAAGATCTTTCTGCAACCCAGCCTCCACACTCTGCTCTCTGTAAAAGACCTTCTGCACCCCAGTTTCCAAACTCTGCTCTCTGTATCAGTTTTTCTTCACACCATTCTCCAACCTCTGCTCTCTGCAATGATCCCTCTGCACTCCAGTCTCCAACCTCTTCTCGCTGCAACAGTCTATGTGAAAACAAATTTCCAACATCTGCTCTCTGCAACAGTTCTTCTGTACCTCAATCTGAAAACTCTGCTCTCTGCAAAGATCCTTCTGCACACCAGTCTCCAACCTCTGTAATCTCCAACAGTACTTCTGCACCTCAGTCTGAAAACTCGATTCTCTGCAACGATCCTTCTGCACCCCAGTCTCCAAACACTGCTCTCTATAAAAGTCTTGTTCCACCTCAGTCTCCAACCTCTGTTCTGAGTAAGAACTTCTGCGACCATGTCTCCAAACTCTGCTCTCTGCAAGAGTCCTTCTGCACCCCAGTATCAACTTCTGTTCTCAGTAACAATCTTTCTGCACCTCAGTTCCCAAACTCTGACCTCTGCAATGGTCGTATTGCAACCCAGTCTCTAGCCTCTGCTCTCTGCAACGATCCTTTTGCACTCCAGTCCCCAACATCTGCTCTCTGCAACAGTCTTTGTGTACATAAGTCTGAAAACTCTGATCTCTGCAAGGATCCCTGTGCACCACAGTCTCTAAACTCTGCTTTCTGTAACAGTTTTTCTGCAACTCAGTCTTCAACCTTTGCTCTCTGTAACAGTCCTTCTGAACCCCAGTCTCCAAACTCTGCACTCTGTACGATCCTTCTACACCCCAGTTTCCAAACTCTGCTCTCTGTAAAATTTCTTCTCCACCCCAGTCTCCAACCTCTGCTCTCTGCAACGGTCCTTCTGCACGACAGTCTCAAACATCTGGTCTCGGCAACAGTGCTTCTGCACCCCAGTATCCAAACTCTGCTCTGGGTACATTTGTTCTGCACCTCAGTCTCCAACCTCTGTTTTATGTAAGATCTTTCTGCAACAAACTCTCGAAACTCTGCTCTCTGTAACAGTCCTTATGCACCCCAGTCTCAAACCTCTGCTCTGTGCAACAGTTCCTATGCACCGCAGTCTCCTACCTCTGCCCTCTGAAAGATCCTTCTGCACCCCAGTCTCTAAACTCTGATCTCTGTAAAAGTCTTTCTTCACCCCAGTCTCCAACCTCTGCTCTCTATAACTGTCCTTCTACACCCCAGTCTCCCACCTCTCCTCTCTGTAACGAGCCTTCTGCAGGCCAGTCTCCAAACTCTTCTCTCTGTAGCAGGCCTTCTGCACCCCAGTCTCCAAAATCTGCTCTCTGCAACGATTCTTCTGCACCCCAGTCTCCAACATCTTGTCTCTGCAACAGTTCTTTTGAACCCCAGTCTCCAAACTCTGCTCTCTGTAAGATCCATCTGAACCCCATTCTCCAAACTCTACTCTCTGTAACAGTCCTTCTGCAACCAAGTCTCCAAACTCTGCTCTTTGTAACAGTCCTTCTGCACCTCAATCACTAACCTCTGCTCTGTGTAACAGTCCTTCTGCACCCCACTTTCTAAAATCTGCCCTCTTGAAAGATTCTTCTGGAACCCAGTCTCCAATGCATGCTCTTTGAAACAGTTCTTGTGCAACACAGTCTCCAAACTCTGCTCTCTGTAAGATCTTTCTGCACTCCAGTTTTCCAACTCTGCTCTCTGTAACATTCCTTCTCCACACCAGTCTCCAATCTCTGCCCTCTGCAACAGATTTTCTGCTCCCCAGACTCCAAGAACTGCTCTCTGTAACAGTCCTTCTGTACCGCAGTCTCTAACCTTTGCTCTTTGTAACGATCTTTCTACACCCCAATCTCCATCTCTGCTATCTGTATCAGTCTTTCTGAACGCCAGTCTCCAACCTCTGTTCTCTCTATCTATTCTTCTGCACCTCACTCTTCAACAACTGCTCTCTGTAAGTCCTTCTACACCTCATTCTACAAACTCTGCTTTTTATAATATCCTTCTGCACACCAGTCTCCAAACTGAGATATCTGTAACAGGCCTTCTGCACCCCAGGCTCCAACCTCTGCTCTTTTCAACAGTCGTTCTGCACCCAAGTCTCCAACCTCTGCTTTCTGTATCAGTCCTTCTGCACCCCAGTCTACAACCTCTGCTCTCTGTAACAGTCCTTCTGCACCTCATATCCAAACTCTGCTATCTGCAACAGTCCTTATTTGCCCCAGTCTCCAACCTCTTCTGTCTGAAAAATTCCTTCTGCTCCCCAGTCTGCAACGTGTGCTATGTGTAACAGTCCTTCTGCAGCCAAGTCTCCACCTCTGCTCTCTGCAATGATCCTTCTGTAACTCAGGGTTAAAACTCTGCTCTCTGCAACAGTCCTTCTGCACCCCAGTCTCCAAACTCTGTTCTGTGTAACAGTCCTTCTCAACCTCAGTATTCAACCTCTGCTCTCTGCAAGAGTATTTCTGCACCCCAGTCTCCAACATCTACTCACTAAACAGTCGTTGTGAACTTCAGTCTCCAAAATCTGCTCTCTGCAACAGTCCTTCTAAACTCCAGTGTCCAAACTCTTCTCTCTGAAACGATCCTTCTGCACCCCAGTCTCCAACCTCTGCTCTCTGAATGATCCTTCTGACCCCAGTTTCCAAACTCTGATCTCTGTAATATTCATTCTCCATGCCAGTCTCCAACCTCTGCTTTCTGCAACGGTCCTGCTGCACCCCAGTCTCCAACCTCTGTACTCTGCAACACTCCTTATGCTCCTTAGTCTCCAAACTCTGCTCTCTGTAACAGTCCCTTTGTACCGCAGTCTCCAAACTTTGCTCTCTGTAAAGGTTCTTTTGCACGCCAGTCTCCAACCTCTGCTTTTTTTGTCCGTCCATCTGAATCTAAATCTCCAACCTTTGCTCTCTGCAAAAGTCCTTCTGCAACCCATTCTCCGAATTCTGCTCTCTCCAACAGTCCTTCTGAAGAACATTATCTAACATCTGCTCTCTGAAAAAGTTTTTTTGTACCCTAGTCTCCAACCTCTGCTCTCTGCAACAGTCCTTCTGTACTGCAGTCTCCAACTTCTGCTCTCTGCAACGAACCTTGTGCACCCCAGTCTCCAACATCTGCTCTCTGCAAAAGTCTTTCTGCACCTCAGTCTGAAAATTTTGCTTTCTGCAACAATCCTTCTGCACAACAGACTTCAACATCTGCTCTCTCTAACAGTCCTTATGCACCTCAGTCTCCAAACTCTGCTCTATGTAAGATCCTTGTGCAACACAGTCTCCAAAATTTGCTCCCTGTAACAGTCCTTCTGCACCTCAGTCTCCAAACTATGCTCTCTGTAACAGTCGATCTACACCTCAGTCTGAAACCTCTTCTCTCTACACGATCCATCTGAACCCCAGTCTCCAACCACTGCTCTCTGTAACAGTCCTCCTGCACCTCAGTCTCCAAACTATGCTTTCTGTAAGATACTTCTGCCACCCAGTCTCCCATCTTTGCTTTCTATAACAGTCCTTCTGCACCCCATTCTTCAACCTCTGCTCTATTTAACAGGCCTTCTGCACCCCAGTCTCCAAACCCTGCTCTCTGTAACAGGCCTTCTGAACCCCAGTCTTCAAACTCTTTTCTCTGCAACAATCATTCTACACCTCAGTCTCCAAAATCTGCTCTCTGTAAGATCCTTCTGCAACCCAGTCTCCCAACTCTGCCCTCTCTAACAGTCCTTCTGCACCCCTTCTCCCAACTCTGCTCTCAATAACAGGCCTTCTGCACCCCAGTCTCCAAAGTCAGTTCTCGATAAAAAGACTTCTGCACCCTAGTTTCCAACCACTGCTCTCTGCAACAGTCCTTCTGCGCCCCAGTCTCCAACCTGTGGTCTCTGCAACAGTGCTTCTGTACCTCAGTCTTAAAACGCTGTTCTCTGCTACGATCCTTTTGCACCTAAGTCTTCAACCTCTACTCCCTGTAACAGTATTTCTGCACCCCAGTATCCAACATCTGCTCTCTGTAACAGTCCTTGTGTACATCAGTATGAAAACTCTGATCTCTGCAAGAATCCTTGTGAACCACAGTCTCTATACTCTGCTTTCTGTAACAGGCCTTCTGCACCCCAGTCTCCAAAGTCTGTTCTCTATAAAAAGACTTCTGCACCCTAGTCTCCAACCACTGCTCTCTGCAACAGTCCTTCTGCGCCCCAGTCTCTAACCTGTGGTGTCTGCAACAGTGCTTCTGTACCTCAGTCTTAAAATGTTGTTCTCTGCTCTGATCCTTTTGCACCTCAGTCTTCAACCTCTACTCCCTGTAACAGTCCTTCTGCACCCCATTCTCCAACATCTGCTCTCTGTAACAGTCCTTGTGTACATCAGTATGAAAACTCTGATCTCTGCAAGGATCCTTGTGAACCACAGTCTCTAAACTCTGCTTTCTGTAACAGTACTTCTGCACCTCAGTCTCCAACCTCTGCTCTCTGTAAGATCCTTCTGCAACCCATTCTCCAAACTCTGCCCTCTGTAACAGTCGTTGTGCATCCTTTCACCAAACTCTGCTCTCTATAACAGGCCTTCTGCACCGCAGTCTCCAACCTCTGTTCTCTGTAACAGTCATTCTGCACCCAAATCTCAAACCTCTGCTCTCTGCAAAGATCCTTCTGCACCCCAGTCTCCAACCTCTGTAATCTCCAACAGTACTTCTGCACCTCAGTCTGAAAACTCGGTTCTCTGCAACGATCCTTCTGCACCCCAGTCTCCAAACACTGCTCTCTATAAAAGTCTTGTTCCACCTCAGTCTCCAACCTCTGTTCTGAGTAAGATCCTTCTGCGACCCTGTCTCCAAACTCTGCTCTCTGCAAGAGTCCTTCTGCACCCCAGTATCAACTTCTGTTCTCAGTAACAATCTTTCTGCACCTCAGTTCCCAAACTCTGACATCTGCAATGGTCGTATTGCAACCCAGTCTCTAGCCTCTGCTCTCTGCAACGATCCTTCTGCACTCCAGTCCCCAACATCTGCTCTCTGCAACAGTCTTTGTGTACATAAGTCTGAAAACTCTGATCTCTGCAAGGATCCCTGTGCACCACAGTCTCTAAACTCTGCTTTCTGTAACAGTTTTTCTGCAACTCAGTCTTCAACCTTTGCTCTCTGTAACAGTCCTTCTGAACCCCAGTCTCCAAACTCTGCACTCTGTACGATCCTTCTACACCCCAGTTTCCAAACTCTGCTCTCTGTAAAATTTCTTCTCCACCCCAGTCTCCAACCTCTGCTCTCTGCAACGGTCCTTCTGCACGACAGTCTCAAACATCTGGTCTCGGCAACAGTGCTTCTACACCCCAGTATCCAAACTCTGCTCTGGGTACATTTGTTCTGCACCTCAGTCTCCAATCTCTGTTTTATGTAAGATCTTTCTGCAACAAACTCTCGAAACTCTGCTCTCTGTAACAGTCCTTATGCACCCCAGTCTCAAACCTCTGCTCTGTGCAACAGTTCCTATGCACCGCAGTCTCCTACCTCTGCCCTCTGAAAGATCCTTCTGCACCCCAGTCTCTAAACTCTGATCTCTGTAAAAGTCTTTCTTCACCCCAGTCTCCATCCTCTGCTCTCTGTAACAATTCTTCTGCACCTCAGTCTCCAACATCTGCTCTCTGCAGCGGTCCTTCTGCACCCCATTCTCCAACCTCTGTTGTCTGCAAGAGTCATTCAGCATGTCAGTCTCCAAACTCTGCTCCCTGCAAAAATCCTTCTGAACCCCAGTCTCCAACCATTGCTTACGGTAACATTTCATCTGCACCTCAGTATCCAACCTCTGCTCTATGTAAGATCCTTCTGCCACCCAGTCTCTGAACTCTGCTCTCTGTAACATTCCTTCTGCACCCCAGTCTCTAACCTCTGCTCTCTGTAACAGTTTTTCTATACCGCAGTCTCCAACCTCTGGTCTCTTTAACGGTCCTTCTGCACTCCAATTTCCAACCTCTACTTTCTGTAACAGTTCTTCTGCACCTCAGTCTCCAAACTCTGCTCTCTGTAACAGTGCTTCTACACCTCAGTCTCCAACCTCTGTTCTCTGTAACAGTCCTACTGAACCTCAGTCTGACACCTCTGCTCTCTTCACGAAACTTCTGCAACCCAGTCTCCAAACACTGCTCTCTGTAACAGTCTACCTGCACCTCAGTCTCCAACCTCTGCTTTCTGTAAGAACCTTCAGCAACCCAGTCTCCAAACTCTGCTCTCTATAACTGTCCTTCTACACCCCAGTCTCCCACCTCTCCTCTCTGTAACGAGCCTTCTGCAGGCCAGTCTCCAAACTCTTCTCTCTGTAGCAGGCCTTCTGCACCCCAGTCTCCAAAATCTGCTCTCTGCAACGATTCTTCTGCACCCCAGTCTCCAATCATGGCTCTCTGCAATGATTCTTCTCCAACCCAGTCTCCAACATCTTGTCTCTGCAACAGTCCTTTTGAACCCCAGTCTCCAAACTCTGCTCTCTGTAAGATCCATCTGAACCCCATTCTCCAAACTCTACTCTCTGTAACAGTCCTTCTGCAACCAAGTCTCCAAACTCTGCTCTTTGTAACAGTCCTTCTGCACCTTAATCACCAACCTCTGCTCTGTGTAACAGTCCTTCTGCACCCCACTTTCTAAAATCTGCCCTCTTGAAAAATTCTTCTGGAACCCAGTCTCCAATGCATGCTCTTTGAAACAGTTCTTGTGCAACACAGTCTCCAAACTCTGCTCTCTGTAAGATCTTTCTGCACTCCAGTTTTCCAACTCTGCTCTCTGTAACAATCCTTCTCCACACCAGTCTCCAATCTCTGCCCTCTGCAACAGATTCTCTGCTCCCCAGACTCCAAGAACTGCTCTCTGTAACAGTCCTTCTGTACCGCAGTCTCTAACCTCTGCTCTTTGTAACGATCCTTCTACACCCCAATCTCCATCTCTGCTACTTGTATCAGTCTGTCTGAACGCCAGTCTCCAACCTCTGTTCTCTCTATCTATTCTTCTGCACCTCAGTCTCCAACTTGTTCTCTATATAAGAGTCCTTCTGCACTCCAGTCTCCAACCTTTGCTCTCGGTAACAGACCTATACCGCAGCCTCCAACCTCTGCTCTCTGTAATGGTCTATCTGCAGCCCAATTTCGAAACTCTGCTTTCTGTAACAGTCCTTCTGCACCTGAGTCTCCAAACTCTCCTATCTGTAACAGTCCTTCTACACCTCAGTGTCAAACCTCTGCTCTCTGTAACAGTCCACCTGCACCTCAGGCTCCAACCTCTGCTCTTGGTAAGATCCTTCAGGAACCCAATCACCAAACACTGCTCTGTATAACAGTCCTTCTGCACCTGAGTCTCCAAACTCTCCTCTATGTAACAGTCTTTCTATACCTCAGTCTCCAACCTCTGCTCTCTGTAACAGTCCACTTGCACCTCAGTCTCAAACCTCGGCTCTCTGCACGATCCTTCTGCACCCCAGTCTCTAAACACTGCTCTCTGTAACAGACCACCTGCACCTTAGTCTCAAAACTCTTCTCTCTGTAGCAGGCCTTCTAAATGCCAGTTTCCAAAATGTGCTCTCTGCAACGATCCTTCTGCACCTCAGTCTCCAACATCAGCTCTCTGCAATGATCCAACTGCACCCAACTCTCCAACCTCTGATCTCTGCAACAGTCCTTCTGCACCTCAGTCTCCAAATTCTGCTCTCTGTAAGATGCTTCTGCACCCCTGTATCCAACCTTTGCTCTCTGTAACAGTCCTTCTGCACCTCAATCTCCTACCTCTTCTCTCTCTAACAGTCCTTGTGCACCTCAGTCTCCCAACTTTGCTCTCTGTAAGATCCTTTTGAAACCAAGTCTTTAAACTCTGCACTCTGTAACAGTCCTTCTGCAAAACAGTCTCCAAACTCTTCTCTCTGCAATGATTCTTCTCCACCCCAGTCTCGAACATCTGCTCTCTTTAAAAGTCCTTCTTCACCGCAATTTCACAACTCTGCTTCCTGTAACAGTCGTTCTGCACCTTAGTCTCCAAACTCTAATCTCTGTAACAGTCCTTCTACACCCCAGTCTCTAAACTCTGCTTTCTGTATCAGTCTTTCTAAACCCAAGTCTCCAACCTCTGTTCTCTGTATCTATTCTTCTTTACCTCAATCTCCAAACTCTTCTCTCTGCAACAGTCCTTCTATACTGCAGTCTTCAAACTCTGCTCTCTGTAAACGCTTTTCTGCAGCCCAGACTCAAATCTCTGCTTTCTGTATCAGTCCTTTTGCACCCCAGTCTCTAAATTCTGCTCTCTCTAAGAGTCTTTCTGCACCTCAGTACCAACCTATGCTCTCTGCAACAGTCCTTCTGCACCCCAGTCTCCAAACTCTGTTCTCAGCAACAGTCCTTCTGCACCCCAGTCTCCAACCTCTTCTCTCTGCAACAGTCCTTCTTCACCCCAGTCTGCAAACACTGCTCTCTGTAACAATCCTTCTGCCCCTCAGTCTCTAACCTCTGCTCTATGTAACAAGACTTCTGCACGTCAGTCTCCAAACTCTGCTCTCCGCAACAGTCCTTCTGCACTTTAGTCTCCAAACTCTGCTCTCTGCAACAGTCCTTCTCCACCCCAGTCTTCAACCTCTGCTCTCTTCAACAGTCCTTCTGCACCAAAGTATCCGAGCTCTGCACTCTATAAGATCATTCTGTACTCCTGTATCCAAACTCTGCTCTCTGTAACATTCCTTCTCTACCCCATTCTTTAACCTCTGCTTTTTGCAAATGTTTTGAAACTCCCCAGTCTCCAACCTCTGTCCTCTGCAACAGTCCTTCTGCTCCCCAGTCTGCAACATTTGTTCTCTGTAATAGTCCTTCTGTACCACAGTCTTCAACCTCTGCTCTGCGGAAAGGTCATTCTGCAACCCAGTCTTCAAACTCTGATTTCTGTGTCAGTCCTACTGAACCCCAGTCTCAAACCTCTGCTCTCTGTATCTATCCTTCTGCACCTCAGTCTCCAACCTCTGCTCTCTGTTACAGTTTTTTTATACTGCAGTCTCCAAACTCTGGTCTTTCTTACGGTTCTTTTGCACCTCAATTTCCAACCACTTCTTTCTGTAACAGTCCTTCTGCTCCCCAGTCTCCAAACTCTGCTCTCTGTAATAGTTCTTCTGTACCACAGTCTCTAAACTCTTCTCTCTGTAAAGGTCCTTTTGCACGCCAGTCTCGAACCTCTGCTTTCTTTATCCATCCTTCTGCACCTAAGTCTCCAACCTCTGCTCTCTGGAAAAGTCCTTCTGCACCCCATTCTCCAACTTCTGCTCTCTGCAACAGTCCTTCTGAACAACAGTCTCCAACCTCTGCTCTCTGAAAAAGTACTTGTGTACCCTAGTCTCCAACCTCTGCTCTCTGCAACAGTCCTTCTGTACTTCAGTCTCCAACATCTGCTCTCTGCAACAGTCCTTCTGCACCTCAGTCTCAAACCTCTGATCTCTTTAAGATCCTTCTGCAAACCAGTCTCCAAACTCTGCGCTCTTTAACAGTCCTTTTGCACCCCAGTCTTAAAACTCTGCTCTCCGTAAAAGGTCTTCTGCACCCCAGTCTCCAAACTCTGCTCTCTTTGGTAGTCCTTCTCCACCCCATTCTCCAAATTCTGCTCTCTGTAACGATCCTTCTGCACCCCAGTCTCCAACATCTGCTCTCTGCAACATTCCTTCTTCACCTCAGTCTGAGAATTTTGCTGTCTGCAACAATCCTTCTGCACCCCAGACTCCAACCTCTGCTCTCTGTAAGATACTTCTGCAACCCAGTTTCCCAACTCTGACCTCTCTAACAGTCCTTCTGCACCCCTTTTCCCAACTCTCCTCTGAGTAACAGGCCTTCTGCACCCCAGTCTCCAACCTCTGTTTTATGTAACATTCTTGCTGCACCTAGGTCTACAATCTCTGCTCTCTCTAATATCCTCCTGCAATCTTTTCTAAAAACTCTGCTCTCTGTGACAGTTATTCTGGACCCCAGATTCCAAACACTGCTGTCTGTAAAAGGCCTTCTGAACCCCAATCTCCAAACTCTACTCTCTGTAACAGTCTTTTTGCACCTCAGTCTCTAACCTCTGGTCTCCTCAACAGTCCGTCTGCACCCCTGTCTCCAAATTCTCGGTTAAATTTTTCTGCATCCCAGTTTTCATACTCTGCTCTCTGTAACATTTTTTTTCCACCACAGTCTACAACCTCTAGATTCTCCACCGGTCATGCTGCACCCCAGTATCCAAACTCTGTTCTCTGCAACAGTTCTTCTGCTCCCCAGTCTCCAACATCTGCTCTCTGTAACAGTTCTTCTGTACCGCAGTCTTCAACCTCTGCTCTCTGTAACAGTCCTTCTGTACCCCAGTCTCAAACCTCTGCTTTCTGAATCAGTTCTTCTACACGACTCTTTCCAATCTCTGCTGTCTGCAACCTTACTTCTGCACCCCATTCTCTAACCTCTGCTCTCTACTACAGTTCTTCTGAACCACAGTCTACAACATCTGCTCTCTGAAACAGTTCTTCTGCGCCTAAGTCTGGAAACTTTGCTGTCTGCAATGATCCTACTGCACTCCAGTCTCCAACCTCTGCTCTCTGTAACAGTTTTTCTGCACCACAGTCCTTCTGTACCCTAGTCTCCAAACTCTGCTCTATGTAACAGTCCTTCTGTGCTGCAGCCTCCCACCTCTGCTCTCTGTAACGGTCCTTCTGCACCCCAGTCTTCAACATCTGCTTTTTTTATTAGTAATTCTTTACCACAGTCTCCAACCTTTGCACTCTGTAACATTCTTTCTGCAACTCAGTCTCCAACTTCTGTGATCTGCGACAGTTCTTCTGCACAACAGTCACCAAACTCTGCTCTATTCAACAGTTCTTCTGCACCCAAATCTCCAAAATCTGCACTCTGAAGCAGTTCTTCTCCACTCCAGTCTCCGACCTCTTTTCTCTGCTACAGTCCTCCTGTATTGCAGTCTCCAAACACTCCTCTCTGTAACGGTCTTTCTGGACCCAAGTCTCGAAACTCTGCTTTCTGTATCACTCCTTCTTTACCTCAGTCTCCAACCTCTGCTATCTGAAACAGTCTTTCTGCACCTCAGTCTCCAAATTCTGCTCTCTGCAACAGTCCTTTTGCACCCAAGTTTCCAACACCTGCTCCCTGCAACAGTCCTTCTTCACCCCAGTCTCCAACATCTGCTCTTTGCAACAGTCCTTCTGCACCCCAGTGTCCAACCTCTGCTCTCTGCAATAATCCTTATGCATCCCACTCTCCAACATATGCTCTCTGCAACAATCCTACGGCACCCAAGTCTCCAACATCTGCTCTCTGCAACAGTCCTTCTGTGCCTCAGTCTGGAAACTGTGCTGTCTGCAACGATCCTTCTGCACTCCAGTCTCCAACCTCTTCTCTCTGTAACAGTTTTTCTGCACCACAGTCTCCAACCTCTGCTCTCTGTAAGGGTCCTTCTGCAACCCAGTCTCCAACGTCTGATTTTTGAATCAGTCTTTCTGAATCCCAGTCTCCAAACTCTGCTCTCTGTATCTATCTTTCTGCACTCAGTCTCCAACCAGTGCTTTCTGCAACAGTCCTTCTGCACACCAGTCTGCAACCTCTGCTCTCTGTAACAGTCCTCCTATAGCGCAGTCTCCAACCTCTGCTCTCTGTAAAGGTCATTCTGCACCAGAGTCTCAAACCTCTGCTTTCTGTATCAGTCCTTCTGCAACACGGTTTCCAAACTCTGCTCTCTGTAATAGTCCTTCTGCACATCTGTCTCAAACCTCTGAACTCTGCAACCTTAATTCTGCAACCCATTCTCTAACCTCTGCTCTTTGTAACAGTTCTTCTGCACAACATTCTCTAAACTCTGCTCTCTGCAACAGTCCTTCTGAACCACAGTCTCCAACTTCTGCTCTCTGTAACGTTCCTTCTGCACCCCAGACTCAACCTCTGCTTTCTATATCAGTAATTCTGCACCCCAGTCTCCAAACTTTGCTCTCTGTAGTATTCTTTCTGCAGCTCAGTCTCCAACCTCTGCTTACTGCTACAGTTTTTCTGAACCACAGTCTCCAAACTCTGCTCTCTGCAACAGTTCTTCTGCACACCAGTATCCAACATCTGCACTCTGAAACACTTCTTCTTCACCCCAAGCTCCAACCTCTTCCCTCTGTAAAAGTCCTCCTATTGCAGTTTCCAAAGTCTGCTCTCTGTAAGGGTCATTCTTCACCCCAGTCTCCAACCTCTGCTTTCTTTATCAGTACTTCTGCACCCCAGTTTCCACCATCTGCTCTCTGCAACAGTCCTTCTGCACTCCAGTCTCCAATATCTGCTCTCTGCAACAGTTCTTCTGTACCTCAGTCTGAAAACTCTGCTCTCTGCAATGACTGTTCTGCATCCCAGTCTACTACCTCTGCTCTCTGTAACAGAACTTCTGCACCTAAGTCTCCAAACTCTACTCTCTGTAAGATCCTTCTGGAACCCAGTCTTTAAACTCTGCACTCTGTAAAAGTCCTTCTGCACAACAGTCTCTAACCTCTGCTCTCTGTACCAGGTCTTCTGCCACCCAGTCTCGAAACTCTGCTCTCTGTAACAGGCCTTTTGCACCCCAGTCTCCAACCTCTTCTCTCTGTAAAGATTTTTCTTCACCCCAGTATCCAGATTATGCTCTCTGCAACAGTCCTTTGTACCCCAATCTCCAAACTCTGCTGTTTGTAAGATCCATCTGAAACCCAGTCTCCAAACTCTGCTCTCTGTAACAGTCCTTCTGCACCCCAGACTCCAAACTATGCTCTCTGGAACAGTCCTTCTGCACCCCAGTCTCCAACGTCTGCTCTCTGAAACAGTCCTTCTGCAACACAGTCTCCAACCTCTTCTCTTTGTAAGATCCTTCTGCACTCCAGTTTCCAAACTCTGTTCTCTGTAACATTCCTTCGCGACCCGAGTCGCCAACCTCTGTCCTCTGCAACAGTCCTTCTGCTCCCCAGTTTCCAAGATCTGCTCTCTGTAACAGGCCTTCTGTACCACAGTTTCAAAACTCTGCTCTTTTTTACGTTCCTTCTACACCCCAGTCTCCAACCTCTGCTTTCTGTATCAGTCTGTCTGATCCCTAGTCTCCAACCTCTGTTCTCTGTATCTATCTTTCTGGACCTCAGTCTCCAACCTGTGCTCTATGTAAGAGTCCTTCTGCACCCCAGTTTCCAGCTTGTGCTCTCAGTAACAGTCCTAAAAAGTAGTCTCCAATCTCTGCTCTCTCTAACGGTCCTTCTGCACCCCAATTTCCAAACTTTGCTTTATGTAACAGTCCTTCTGCACCTTAGTCTCCAAACTCTGCTCTCTGTAACAGTTTTTCTACACCTCAGTCTCCATCCTCTGCTCTCTGTAACAGTCCTTCTGAACCTCAGTCGCCAACCTCTGCTCTCTGTAAGATCCTTCAGCAACCCAGTTTCCAAACTCTGCTCTCTATAACAGTCCTTCTGCACCCGAGTTTCCAAAATCTCTTCACTGTAATAGGCCTTCTGCATGCCAGTCTCAAAACTCTTATCTCTGTAGAAGGCCTTCTGCACCCCAGTCTCCAACCTCTGCTCTCAGCAATTATCCTGCTGCACCCCAGTCTCCAACCTCTCATCTTTGCAAAAGTCCTTCTGCACCTCAGTCTCAAACTTCTACTCTCTGTAACATCCTTCTTCACCCCTATCTCCAAGTCTCCTCCTTGCAACAATCCTTCTGCACCACAGTCTCCAACCTCTGCTCTATGTAACAGGACTTCTGCATCTCAGTATCCAACCTCTGCTTAACGTAACAGTCCTTCTGCACCCCAGTCTCCAAACACTGCTCTATGCAAAAGTCCTTCTGTACTGAAGTCTCCAAAGTCTGCTCTCTGTAATGATCTTTCTGCACCCCAGACTCCAATCTCTGCTTTCTGTATCAGTCTTTCTGCACCCCAGTATCCAACTTCTGCTCTTTCTTAGAGTCTTTTTGCACCTCAGTCTCCAACCTCTGCTCTCTGCAACAATTCTTCTGCACCCCATTATCCAAACTCTGCTCTCTGCACCAGTGTTTCTGCAACCCAGTCTCCAAACTCTGCTCTCTGCAATGATCCTCTGGACCCTAGACTCCTAACTCTACTCTCTGCAACTGTCCTTCTGCACCACAGTCTCCAAACTCTGCTCTCTGTAAGATCTTTCTTCACTCCAGTTTACAAACTCTGCTCTCTCTAACATTCCTTCTCCATCACAGTCTCTAACCTCTGCTTTCTGTGAGGGTCCTGCGGCACCCCAGTCTCCAACCTCTGTCTTCTCTAACAGTATATCTGAACCCCAGTATCCAACCTCTGCTCTCTGTAACAGTCCTTCTGTACCGCAGTCTCCAAATTCTGCTCTCTGTAACAGGCCTTCTGCATCCCAGTCTCCAAACCCTTTTCTCTGCAACCATCCTTCTGCACCGCAGTGTCAAACCTCTGCTCCTTGCAACAGTTCGTCTGCACCCAAGTCTCAAACCTCTGCTCTTTGTAAGATCCTTCTGCACCCCAGTCTCCAAACTCTGGTCTCTGTAACAGTCCTTCTGCATTCCAGTCTCCACTCTCTGCTCTCTGCAACAGTTCATTTGCACCCCAGTCTTCAACCTGTGATCTCTGTAACATCCATCTAAACCCTAGTATCCAAACTCTGCTCTCTTTAACAGTCCTTCTGCACGCCAGTCTCCAAAATTTGCACTTTGTAACAGTCCTTCTGCACCTCAGTCTTCAACCTCTGCTCTCTGCAAGAGTCCATCTGCACTCCAGTCTCCAACATCTGCTTACTGCAACAGTCCTTCTACACCTTAGTTTCCAACGTCTGCTCTCTGCAACCGTCCTTCTGCACCCCAGTCTCCAACCTCTGCTCTCTGCAAAAGTCCTTTTGCACCCCAGTCTCCACTCTCCGCGCTCTGTAACAGTTTTTCTACACCGCAGTCTCCAAACTCTGGTTTCTGTAACGGTTCTTATGCACCCCAATTTCCAACCTCTAGTTTCTTTAACAGTCTTTCTGCACCTCAGTCTCAAAACTCTGCTCTCCGTAGCAGGCTTTCTGCACCCCAGTCTTCAAAATCTGCTCTATCCAAGGATCCTTCTGCACTGCAGTCTCCAACCTCTGCTCTCTGCAATGATCCTACTGCACCGCAGTCTTTAACCTCTGATCTCTGCAACAGTCCTTCTGCACCACAGTCTCCAAACTCTGCTCTCTGTAACAGTTCTTATGCACCCCAGTCTCAAAACTCTGCTCTCTGTAAGAGTCTTTCTGCACATCAGACTCCAACCTCTGCTCTCTGCAAAAGTCTCTCTGCACTCCAGTCTCCAAACTCTTCTCTCTAAAACAGTCCTTATGCACCCCAGTCTCCAAACTCTCCTCTCTGCAACGATCCTTCTGGACCCCACTCTCCAACCTCTACTCTCTGTAACAATCTTTCGGCACCACAGTCTCAAAATTATGCTCTTTGTTAGATCCTTCTGCACTCCAGTTTCCAAACTCTGCTCTCTGTAACATTCCTTCTCCACCCCATTGTTTAACCTCTGCCTTCTGCAAGTGTCCTGCGGCACCCCAGTACCCAACCTCTGTCCTCTGCAACAGTCATTGTGCTCCCCAGTCTCCAACCTCTGCTCTCTGTAACGGTCTTTCAGCACCCCAGTCTCCAAACTCTGCTTTCTTTATCAGTCCTTTTGAACCTCAGTCTCAGAACTCTGCTCTCTGTATCTATCCTTCTGCACTTCAGTCTCCAACCTGTGCTCTCTGTAACATTCCTTCTGCACCCCAGTCTCTAACCTCTGCTCTCTGTAACAGTTTTTTTATACCGCAGTCTCCAAACTCTGGTCTCTGTAACGGTCCTTCTGCACCCCAATTTTCAACCTCTGCTTTCTGTAACAGTTCTTCTGCACCTCAGTATTCAAACTCTGCTCTCTGTAACAGTCCTTCTACACCTCAGTCTCCACAATCTGTTCTCTGTAACAGTCCTACTGAACCTCAGTCTGAAACCTCTGCTCTCTTCACGAAACTTCTGCAACCCAGTCTCCAAACACTGCTCTCTGCAACGGTCCTTCTGCACCTCAGTCTCCAACCTCTGCTCTCCGCAACAGTCCTTCTGCACTCCAGTCTCCAAACTCTACTCTCTATAACTGTCCTTCTGCACCCCAGTCTCCCACCTCTTCTCTCTGTAACAGGCCTCCTGCAGGCCAGTCTCCAAACTCTTCTCTCTGTAGCAGGCCTTCTGCACCCCAGTCTCAAAAACCTGCTCTCTGCAACGATTCTTCTGCACCCCAGTCTCCAACCTCGGCTATCTGAGACGATTCTTTTCCACCACAGTCTTCAACATCTGGTCTCTGCAAAAGTCCTTTTGAAACCCAGTCTCCAAACTCTGCTCTCTGTAAGATCCATCGGAACCCCAGTCTCCAAACTCTACTCTCTGTAACAGTCCTTCTACACCTCAATCACCAACCTCTGCTCTGTGTGACAGTCCTTCTGCACTCCAGTTTCTAAAATCTGCCTTCTTGAACGATTCTTCTGGAACCAGTCTCCAATGTCTGCTCTTTGCAACAGTCCTTCTGCACCACAGTCTCCAAACTCTGCTCTCTGTAAGATCTTTCTGCACTCCAGTTTCCCAACTCTGCTCTCTGTAACATTCCTTCTCCACCCTAGTCTCAAAACTCTGTTATCTGCAACAGTTTTTCTGCTCCCCAGACTCCGATATCTGCTCTCTGTAACAGTCCTTCTGTACCGCAGTCTCAAACCTCTGCTCTTTGTAACGATCCTTCTACATTCCAGTCTCCATCTCTGCTATCTGTATCAGTTTGTCTGAACCCCAGTCTCCAACCTCTGTTCTCTGTATCTATCCTTCTGCACCTCAGTCTGCAACCTGTGATCTATGTTAGAGTCCGTCTGCACCCCAGTCTCCAACCTCTGCTCTCGGTAACAGACCTATACTGCAGTCTCCAACCTCTGCTCTCTGTAATGGTCCTTCTGCAGCCCAATTTCAAAACTCTGCTTTCTGTAACAGTCCTTCTGCACCTGAGTCTCCAAACTCTCCTCTCTGTAACAGTCCTTCTACATCTCAGTCTCCAAACTCTGCTCTCTGCAATGATCCAAGTGCACCCCACTCTCCAACCTCTGATCTCTGCAACAGTCCTCCTGCACCTCAGTCTCCAAATTCTGCTCTCTGTAAGATGCTTCAGCACTCCTGTATCCAACCTTTGCTCTCTGTAACAGTCCTTCTGCACCTCAATCTCCTATTTCTGCTCTCTCTAATAGTCCTTCTACAGCTCAGTCTCCCAACTTTGCTCTCTGTAAGATCCTTTTGAAACCAAGTCTTTAAACTCTGCACTCTGTAACAGTCCTTCTGCACAACAGTCTACAGCCTCTTCTCTCTGCAATGATTCTTCTCCACACCAGTCTCCAACATCTGCGCTCTGTAAAATTATTCTGCACCCCAATTTCACAACTTTGCTTTCTGTAACAGTCCTTCTGCACCTGAGTCTCCAAACTCTAATCTCTGTAACAGTCCTTCTACACCCCAGTCTCCAAACTCTGCTTTCTGTATCAGTCTTTCAGAACCCCAGTCTCCAACCTCTGTTCTCTGTGTCTATCCTTCTGCACCTCAGTCTCCAAACTCTGCTCTCTGCAACAGTCCTTCTATACTCAGTCTTCAAACTCTGCTCTCTGTAAACGTCTTTCTGCAGCCCAGACTTCAATCTCTGCTTTCTGTATCAGTCCTTCTGCACCCCAGTCCCTAAATTCTCCTCTTTCTAAGAGTCTTTTTGCACCTCAGTATCCAACCTCTGCTCTCTGCAACAGTCCTTCTGCACCCAAGTCTCCAAACTCTGCCCTCTTCATCAGTTCTTCTGCACCCCAGTCTCCAACCTCTTCTCTCTGCAACAGTTCTTCTGCACCCCAGTCTGCAAACTCTGATCTCTGTAACAATTCTTCTACCCCTCAATCTCCAACCTCTGCTCTATGTAACAAGACTTCTGCAAGTCAGCCTCCAACCTCTGCTCTCCCCAACAGTCCTTCTGCACTCCAGTCTTCAAACTCTTCTCTCTGTGAGAGTCCTTCTGCACCCCAGTCTCCAACCTCTGCTCTCTGCAAAAGTCCTTCTCCACCCCAGTCTCCAACCTCTTCTCTCTTCAACAGTCCTTCTAAAGCAAAATATCCAACCTCTGCTCTCTGTAACATTCCTTCTCCACCCCATTCATTAACCTCTGCTTTTTGCAAATGTCCTGAAACACCCCAGTCTCCAACCTCTGTCCTCTACAACAGTCCTTCTTCTCTCCAGTCTCCCACATCTGCTCTCCGGAACGGTCCTTCTGCACCCCAGTCTCCAAACTATGCTTTCTCTATCAGTCCTTCTGAACCCCAGTCTCAAACCTCTGCTCACAGTATCTATCCTTCCGCACCTCAGTCTCTAACCTCTGCTATCTGTTACGGTTTTTCTCTACCGCAGTCTCCAAACTCTGGTCTTTCTTATGGTTTTTGTGCACCCCAATTTCCAACCACTTCTTTCTGTAACAGTCCTTCTGCACTCCAGTCTTCAAACTCTGCTCTTTGCAACAGTCCTTCTGCACCCCAGTCTCCAACCTCTGCTCTCTGCAAAAGTCCTTCTCCACCCCAGTCTCCAACCTCTGCTGTCTTCAACAGTCCTTCTAAAGCAAAATATCCAACCTCTGCTCTCTGTAAGATCCTTCTGTACTCCAGTTTAAAAACTCTGCTCTCTGTAACATTCTTTCTCCACCCCATTCTTTAACCTCTGCTTTTTGCAAATGTCCTAAAACACCCCAGTCTCCAAACTCTGTCCTCCACATCAGTCCTTCTGCTCTCCAGTCTCCCACATCTGCTCTCCGGAATGGTCCTTCTGCACCCCAGTCTCCAAACTATGCTTTCTCTATCAGTCCTTCTGAACCCCAGTATCAAAACTCTGCTCTCTGTATCTATCCTTCCGCACCTCAGTCTCCAACCTCTGCTCTCTGTTACAGTTTTTCTCTACCACAGTCTCAAAACTCTGGTCTTTCTTATGGTTTTTTTGCACCCCAATTTCCAACCACTTCTTTCTGTAACAGTCCTTATGCACCTCAGTCTCCAAACTCTGCTCTCTGTAACAGTCCTTCTACACCTCAGTCTCCAAAATCTGTTCTAGGTAACAGTCCATCTGCACCTCAGTTTGACACCTCTTCTCTCTGCACGAAACTTCTGCACCCCAGTCTTCAACCTCTACTCTCTGTAACAGGCCTTCTGCACGCCAGTCTCAAAACTCTTCTCTCTATAGCAGGCCTTCTTTACCCCAGTCCCCATTCTCTGCTCTCTGCAACGATTCTTCTGCACCCCAGTCTCCAACCTCTGATCTCTGCAACAGTCCTTCTGCAACTCAATCTCCGACTTCTGCTCTTTGTAAGATCCTTCTGTACCCCTGTCTTCAAGCTAGGCTAATTTCAACGATCCTTCTGCACCCCAGTGTCCATCCTCTGCTCTATGTAACAGGATTTTGCACCTCAGTCTCCAGCCTCTGCTCTCGGCAACAGTCCTTCTGCACCCCAGTCTCCAACTTCTGATCTCTCTAAGAGTCCTTCTGTACCTCAGACTCCAACCTCTGCTCTCTGCATCATTCCTTCTGAAGCCTAGTCTCCATCCTCTGCTATCTGCAACACTCCTTCTTTACCCCAGTCTCCATCCTCTGCTTCCTGCAACAGTACTTCTGCACCCAAGTCTCCAAAATCTGCTCTCTTTAGGATCCTTCTAAAACCCAGACACAAACTGCTGCTCTCTTTATCAATCCTTCTGCACCTCAGTCTCCAAATTCTGCTCTCTGTAACAGTCTATCTTCACCTCAGTCTGACACCTCTGCTCTCTGCACGATCCTTCTGCACCCCAGTCTCCAAGCACTGCTCTCTGTAACAGTCCACCTGCACCTCAGTCTCCAACCTCTGGTCTCTGTAAGATCCTTCTGGAACTCAGTCTCCAAACTGTGCTCTCTATATCAGTCCTTCTGCACCCAAGTCTCCAATCTCTCTTCTCTGTAAGAGGCCTTCTGCACGCCAGTCTCCAAACTCTTCTCTCTGTAGCAGGCCTTTTTGCACCCCAGTCTCCAACCTCTGCTTCCAGCAACGATCCAACTGCACCCCAGTCTGCAACCTCTGCTCTCTGCAATGATCCTACTGCACCTTAGTCTCCAAACTCTAATCTCTGCAACAGTCTTTCTGCACCCCAGGATCCAACATCTGCTCTCTGAAACAGTCCTGCTGCACTTCACTCTGAAAACTCGGCTCTCTGCAAAAATCCTTCTGCACCCGTGTTTCCAAACTTTGCTCTCTGTAACAGTTCTTCTGAGCCTCAGACTACAAAATGCTTTCTGTAAGATCCTTCTGCAACCCAGTCTCGAAATTGTGCTATCTGTAACAGTCCTTCAGCACCCTTGTCTGCAAACTCTTCTTTTTGTAACAGTCCTTCGGCACCCCAGTCTCCAACCTCTGCTGTCTGTAACAATCCTTCTGCACCTAAGTCTCCATCCTGTGCTCTCTGCAACGGTTATCCTGCACCCCAGTCTTCACACTCTGTTCTCTTCAACAGTCCTTCTGCACCCCAGTCTCCAACCTCTGCTCTCTGCAACAGTCCTTCAGCATCCCATGCTCCAACCTCTGCTTTCTGCTAAAGTACTTCTGCACCCCAGTCTCTAACATCTGCTCTCTGTATCTGTCCTTTTACACTTCAGTCTTCAACCTCTGCTCTCTGAAGCATTCCTTTTACACCCCAGTAACCAAAATCTGTTCTGTGTTACGATCCTTCTGCACCTTAGTTTCCAACCTCTGCTCTCTGCAACGATTCTTCTGCACCCCAGTCTTCAACCTCTGATCTCTGTATCAGTCCTTGTGCACCCCTGTCTCCAAACTTAGCTCTCAGTAGCAGTTCTTCTGCACCCCAATCTACAAACTCTGCTTACTGTAACACTCCTTCTGCACCCCAGTCTCCAACCTCTATTCTCTTTAAAAGTTTTTGTGCACCTTAGTCTCTAACCTCTGCTCTCTCTAAGATCCTTCTGCAACCCATTCTCCAAACGCTGCTCTCTGTAAGAGTCTTCTGCACCCCAGTCTCCAAATTCTGCTCTCTGTAAAAGGCCTTCTGCACCCCAGTCTTCAAACTCTGCTCTCTGTAACAGGCCTTCTGCACCCCAGTCTCCAACGTGTGCTCTCTGCAACAATCCTTCTGCACCCCAGTCTCCAAACTCTGCTCTCTGTTTCAGTCCTTCTGCACCCCAAGATCCAACATCTGCTCTCTGAAACACTCCTTCTGCACCTCAGTCTGAAAACACGGCTCTCTGCAAAAATCATTCTGCACCCGAGTTTCCAAACTTTGCTCTCTGTAACAGTCATTCTGAACCTCAGTCTACAAAATGCTCTCTAAGATCCTTCTGCAGCCCAGTCAGGAAATTCTGCTATCTTTAACAGTCCTTATGCACACAAGTCTCCAACCTCTTCTCTCTGCAACGATCATTCTTCACCTCTGTCTCCAACACCTACTCTCTGCAACAGTCGTTCTGCACCCCAGTCTCCAAACTCTACTTTCCGTATCACTTATTCAGCACCCCAGTCTAAAACCTCTGCTTTCTGTAACAGTCCTTCTGAACCTCGGTCTCCAACCTCTGCTCTCTGCAATAGCCCATCTGCACCCGAGTCTTTAACCTCTGCTCTCTGCAAACGTCTTATTATACCGCAGTATCCAACATCTGCTCTCTGCAACGATCCTTCTGCACCCCAGTCTCCAACCTCTGCTCTCTGCAAAAGTCTTTCTACACGCCAGTCTACAACCTATGCTCTCTGCTACAGCCCTTCTGCATCCCAGTCTCCAACGTCTGCTCTCTGTAAGATCCTTCTGCACTCCGTTCTCCAAACTTTGCTCTCTGTAACAGTCATTCTGCACTTAGGTCTACAAACTCATCTCTCTGCAACGGCCCTTGTTCACCCCAGTATCCAACCTCTGTTCTCTGCAGCTGTCCTTCTACACGCCAGGCTACAAATTCTGCTCTCTGTAACAGTCCTTCTGCACCCCAGTCTCCAAACTCTACTTTCCATATTAGTTATTCTGCATCCCAGTCTAAAACCTCTGCTGTCTGTAACACTTCTTCTGCACCTCAGTCTCCAACCTCTGCTCTCTGCAACAGTCTTTCTGCACCCCAGTCTCCAACCTCTGCTCTCTACAAACCTCTTATTATACCCCAGTATCCAACATATGCTCTCTGCAACGATTCTTCTACACCCCAGTCTCCAACCTCAGCTCTCTGCTACAGTCCTTCTGCACCCCAGTCTCCAAACTCTGCTCTCTTCAACATTTTTTCTGCTCCTCAGTCTCCAACCTGTGCTCTCTGAAACTATCCTACTGCACCCCAGTCTCCAAACTCTGCTCTCTGTAGAGATCCTTCTGCACTTCAGTCTCCAACTCTGCTCTCTGCAACGATCGTTCTGCATCCCAGTTTCCAAACTCTGCTCTCTGCAACAGTCCTTCTGCACCCCAGTCTCAAATCTCTGCTCTCTGTAACAGTCCTTCTGCACATCAGTGTCCAACCTCTGCTCTCTGTAAGGATCCTTCTGCACCTCATGTCCAAACTCTGCTCTCTGTAACAGGCCTTCTGCACCACAGTCTCCAAACTCTGCTTTCTGTAACAGTTCTTCTGAACCACAATCTCCGAACTCTGCTTTCTGTAACACTTATTCTGCACCCCAGTCTCTATCCTCTGCTCTCTTTAAAAATCCTTTGACACCCCTGTCTCCAAACTCTCCTCTCTGTAAAAGTCCTTCTGCACCTCAGTATCCAACCTCTGAAATCTGTAACAGTCCTACTGCACCCCAGTCTCCATCCTCTGCTCTCTGTATCAGTCCCTCTGCACACAAGTCTCCAAACTCTGCTCTCTGCAACATTTCTTCTGTACCACAGTTTCCAACCTGTGCTCTCTGTGGCAGTCCATCTGCACCCCAGTCTCCAACATCTACTCTTTGTACCAATCCTATTGCACCTCTGTCTGCAACGTCTGCTCTCTGTAACTCTCCTTCGCACCCCAGTCTCCAAACTCTGCTCACTGTAACAGGCCTTCTGTACTGCAGTCTCCAACCTCTTCTCTCTATAACGGTTCTTAAAAGTCCTTCTGCACCTCAGTCTCCAAACTTTGCTCTCTGTAATGGTCCTTCTGTAACGCAGTCTCCAACCTCTGCTCTCTGTATCAATCCTTCTTCACCTCAGTCTAGAATGTCTTCTCTCTGTAACAGTCCTTCTGCACCCTAGTCTCCAACATCTGCTCTCTACAACGGTCCTTCTGCACCAAAGTCTCCAAACTCTGCACTCTCTAACAGTCCTTCTGTACTGGAGTCTCCAAACTCTTCTCTCTATAACGGTCCTGCTGCACCCCAATTGCCAACCTCTGCTTTCTGTATGAGTCCTTCTAAGCCTCAGTGTGAAACCTCTGCTGTCTGCAACAATCCTTCTAAGCCTCAGTGTGAAACCTCTGCTGTCTGCAACAATCCTTCTGCACCCCAGTCTCCAACCTCTACTCTCTGTAACAGGTCTTCTTCACCCCAGTCTCCAAACTCTGATCTCTGTAACAGGCCTTCTGCGCCCTAGTCTCCAACCTCTTCGCTCTGCAACGATCCTTCTGCACCTCAGTCTTCAACATCTGCTCTCTGCAACATTCCTTCTAAACCGCAGTCTCCAACCTCTGCTCTCTGCAATGATCCTTCTGCATCTCAGTCTCCAACAACTGCTCTCTGCAACAGTCCTTCTGCACCCCAGTCTACAACCTCTGCTCTCTGCTTCAGTACTTCTGCACCCCAGTCTCCAACCTCTGCTCTCTCCAGCATTTCTTCTGCACCCAAGTCTCAAACCTGTGCTCTCTGTAACTGTCCTGCTGCAACCCAGTCTCCAAACTCTGCTCTCTGTAGCAATCCTTCTGCACCTCATTTTCCAACCTCTGCTCTCTGCAAGAATCCTTCTGCACCCCAGTCTCCATCCTCTGCTCTCTGTAAGAATCCTTTTGCACCCCAGTCTCCAACTTCTCCTCTTTGTAAAAGTCTTTCTGCACCTCAGTCTCCAAGTTCTGAAATCTGTAACAGTCCTTCTGCACCCCAGTCTCAAACCTCTGCACTCAGAAATGGTCTTTTTGAACCTCAGTCTCCAACCTCTGCTCTCTTTAATAGTCTTTATGCACCCCAGTCTCCAACACCTGCTCTCTGCAACAATCCTTCTTCTCCGCAGGCTACAACCTCTGCTCTCTGCGATGGTCCTTCTACATCCCAGTTTTCAAAATCTTCTCTCTGTAGCAGTCCTTCTGCACCTCAGTCTCGAAACTCTGCTCTCTGAAACAGTCCTTCTGCACCCATGTCTCCAACCTCTGTTCTCAGTAACAGTTCTTGTGCACCCCAATCTCCATACTCTTCTCTTTGTAACACTCCTTCTGCACCCCAGTCTCCACCCTCTACTCTCTGTAAAAGTTTTTCTGCACCTCAGTCTTCAACATCTGCTCTCTGTAAGATCCTTTTGCAACCCATTCTCTAAACGCTGCTCTCTGTAAGAGTCTTCTGCACCCCAGTCTCCAAACTCTGCTCTCTGTAACAGGTCTTCTAGACCCCAGTCTTCAAACTCTGCTCTCTGTAACAGACGTTCTGCTCCCCAGTCTCCAACATCTGCTCTCTGCAACGATCCTTCTTCTACCCAGTCTCCAAAGTCTGCTCTCTGTAAAAGTCTTTTTGTATCCCAGTCTTCAAACTCTTCTCTTTGTAACGTTCCATCTGCTCCCCAATTGCCAAACTCTGCTTTCTGTAAAAGTCCTTATGCACCTCAGTCTCCAAACTCTTCTCTCTGCAACGATGTTTCTACACCTCAGTCTCCAACCTCTGCTATCTGTAAAAGTCATTCTGCACCTCAGTCTCCGTCCTTTGCTCTCAGTAATTGTCCTTCTGTACCCCAGTCTCCAATCTCTGCTCTCTGTAACAATCCTTCTGCACCTCTGTCTCCAACGTCTGCTCTCTGTAGTGGTCCTTCTGCAACTTAGTCTCCTACATCTGCTCTCTGCAACGGTCCTTCTGCAACCCAGTTTTCAAACTCTGTTCTCTGTAGCAGTCCTTTTGTACGGCAGTCTCAAACCTCTTCTCTCTATAACGGTCCTTCTGCACCCCAATTTCCAACCTCTGCTCTCTGTATCAGTCAGTCTGCACCCCAGACTCCAAACTCTGCTCTCTGTAACAGTCCTTCGGTATCGCAGTCTCCAACCTCTTTTCTATATAAGGGTACTTCTGCACCCCAGTTGCAAACCTCTGCTTTCTGAAACAGTCCTTCTGCACCTGAGACTCCAAACTCTGCTCTCTGTAACAGTCCTTCTAAGCCTCAGTCTGAAACCTCTGGTCTCTGCAACAATCCTTCTAAACCCCAGTCTCCAAACTGTGCTATCTGTAACAATCCTTCTGCATCCTAGTCTCAAACATCTGCTCTCTGTAAGGGTCTTCTGCAACGCAGTCTCCAAAGTCTGTACTCTGTAACAGGCCTTCTGAACCCCAGTCTCCATCCTCTTCTCTCTGCAACGATTTTTCTGCACCTCAGTCTCAAACTTCTGCTCTCTGGAACAGTCCTTATGCCCCCCAGTCTCCAACCTCTGCTCTCTTTAAGATCCTTTTGCCTCCCGTTCTCCAAACTTTGCTCTTTGTAACAGTCATTCTGCACCTCAGTCTCCACCCTCATCTCTCCGCAACGGCCTTCCTGCACCCCAGTATCCAACCTCTGTTCTCTGCAGCAGTCCTTCTGCACCCCAAACTACAAACTTTGCTCTCTGTAACAGTCATTCTGCACCCCAGTCTCCAAACTCTACTTTCCGTGTCAGTAATTCTGCACCCCAGTCTAAAACCTCTTCTCTCTTTAACAGTCCTTCTGCATCCCAGTCCCCAAACTCTGCTCTGTTGAAAAGTCCTTCTGCACACCAGTCTCCAACATCTGCTCTCTGCAACGGTCCTTCTGCAACCCAGTTTTCAAACTCTGTTCTCTGTAGCAGTCCTTTTGTACGGCAGTCTCAAACCTCTTCTCTCTATAACGGTCCTTCTGCACCCCAATTTCCAACCTCTGCTCTCTGTATCAGTCAGTCTGCACCCCAGACTCCAAACTCTGCTCTCTGTAACAGTCCTTCGGTATCGCAGTCTCCAACCTCTTTTCTATATAAGGGTACTTCTGCACCCCAGTTGCAAACCTCTGCTTTCTGAAACAGTCCTTCTGCACCTGAGACTCCAAACTCTGCTCTCTGTAACAGTCCTTCTAAGCCTCAGTCTGAAACCTCTGGTCTCTGCAACAATCCTTCTAAACCCCAGTCTCCAAACTGTGCTATCTGTAACAATCCTTCTGCATCCTAGTCTCAAACATCTGCTCTCTGTAAGGGTCTTCTGCAACGCAGTCTCCAAAGTCTGTACTCTGTAACAGGCCTTCTGAACCCCAGTCTCCATCCTCTTCTCTCTGCAACGATTTTTCTGCACCTCAGTCTCAAACTTCTGCTCTCTGGAACAGTCCTTATGCCCCCCAGTCTCCAACCTCTGCTCTCTTTAAGATCCTTTTGCCTCCCGTTCTCCAAACTTTGCTCTTTGTAACAGTCATTCTGCACCTCAGTCTCCACCCTCATCTCTCCGCAACGGCCTTCCTGCACCCCAGTATCCAACCTCTGTTCTCTGCAGCAGTCCTTCTGCACCCCAAACTACAAACTTTGCTCTCTGTAACAGTCATTCTGCACCCCAGTCTCCAAACTCTACTTTCCGTGTCAGTAATTCTGCACCCCAGTCTAAAACCTCTTCTCTCTTTAACAGTCCTTCTGCATCCCAGTCCCCAAACTCTGCTCTGTTGAAAAGTCCTTCTGCACACCAGTCTCCAACATCTGCTCTCTGCAACGATCCTTCTGCATCCCAATCTCCAACGTCTGCTCTCTGCAACAGTGCTTCTACACCCCAGTCTCATACCTCTGCTTTCTGCTACAGTCCTTCTGCACCCCAGTCTCCAACCTCTGCTCTCTTTAACATTTCCTCTGCACCCCAGTCTCCAACCTGTACTCTGTAACTATCCTACTGCACCCCGGTCTCCAAACTCTGCTCTCTGTAGCGATCCTTCTGCACCTCAGTCTCCAACCTCTGTTCTCTGCAACGATCATTCTGCACCACAGTCTCCAACGTCTGTTCTCTGCAACAGTCTTTCTGAACCCAGTCTCTAGCCTCTGCTCACTGTAACATCCTTCTGCACCCCAGTCTCCACACTCTGCTCTTTGTAACAGTACTTCTGCACGGCAGTCTTCAATCTCTGCAAACTGCAACAATTCTTCTGCACCCCAGTCTCCAAACTGTGCTCTCTGTAACTGTCTTTCTGACCCCAGTCTCCAAACTCTGCTCTCTGTAAAGATCCTTATGCACCTCAGTCTTGAACCTCTGCTTTCTGCAACGATCCTTCTTCACCTCAGTTTCCAACCTCTGCTATCTGAAACGACCCTTCTAAACCACAGTTTCCAACCTCTGCACTCTGTAACAGTCCTTCTAAAACTAGACTCAAACCTCTTCTCTCTACAAGGCTTACTGCACCCCAGTCTAAAACCTCTGCTCTTGGTAAAAGTTCTTCTGCACCCCAATCTCGAATCTCTGCTCTTTGTAACAAACTTTCTGCACCCCAGTCTCCAACATCTTTTCTCTGCAACGATACTTCTGAACCTCAGTCTCAAATCTCGGCTCTCTGCTACAGTCCTTCTGCACCCCAGTCTTTAGACTCTGCTCTCTGTAACATCCTTTCTCATCCCTTTCTCCAACCTCTCCTCTCTGTAACAGTCCTTCTGCACTCCAGTATACAAACTCTGGTCTTTGTAAATGTCCTTCTGCACCTCAGACTCCAACCTTTGCTCTCTGTAATGGTCCTTCTGCACCCCAATTTCCAACCTCTGCTTTCTGTAACAGTCCTTCTGCACCTCAGATTCCACCTCTGCTCTCTGTAACAGTCCTTCTAAGCCTCAGTCTGAGAACTCTGCTGTCTGCAACAATCCTTCTGCACCCCAGGCTCCAAACTGTGCTATCTGTAACAATCCTCCTGCACCCCAGTCTCCAACCTATGCTCTCTGTAACAGGTCTTCTGCACCCCAGTCTCCAGCCTCTGCTCTATGTAACAGGCCTTCTGCTCCCCAGTCTCAAACCTCTTCTCTCTGCAATGATTCTTTTTCTCCTCAGTCTTCAACCTCTGCTCTCTGCGACAGTCCTTCTAAACCGCAGTCTCCAACCTCTGCTCTCTGCAATGATCCTTCTGCATCCCAGCCTCCAACAACTGCGCTCTGCAACAGTCCGTCTGCACCCCAGTCTACAACCTCTGGTCTCTGCTACAGTACTTCTGCACCCAGTCTTCAACCTCTGCTATCTGCAACATTTCTTCTGCACCCAAGTCTCCAACCTGTGCTCTCTGTAACTGTCCTGCTGCAACCCAGTCTCCAACCTGTGTTTTCTGTAGCGATCCTTCTGCACCTCCTTCTCCAACCTCTGCTCTCCTCAATGATCCTTCTGCACCCCAGTCTCCATTCTCTGCTCTCTGTAAGAAACCTTTTGCACCCCAGTCTCCAACCTCTCTTCTCTTTAAAAGTCATTCTGCACCTCAGTCTCCAAGTTCTGCAATCTGTAACAGTCCTTCTGCACCCCAGTCTCAAACCTCTGCACTCAGAAATGATCTTACTGCACCTCTGTCTCCAAAATCTGCTCTCTTTAAAGTCCTTATGCACCCCAGTCTCAAACATATGCTCTCTGCAATGATCCTTCCTCTCCCCAGGCTCCAACCTCTGCTCTGCAACTGTCCTTCTACATCCCAGTTTCCAAAATCTGCTCTCTGTAACAGTCCTTCTGCACCTCAGTCTCCAAACTCTGCTCTCTGAAACAGTGCATCTGAACCCCTGTCTCCAACCTCTGCTCTCAGTAACAGTTCTTCTGCACCCCAATCTCCAAACTCTGCTCTCTGAAGTACTCCTTCTGAACCCCAGTCTCCACACTCTACTCTCTGTAACAGTCTTCTGCACCCCAGTCTCCAAACACTGCTCTCTGTAACAAGCCTCCTGCACCCCAGTCTTCAACCTCTGCTCTCTCTAACAGGCCTTCTGCACCCCAGTCTTCAACCTGTGCTCTCTGCAACGATCCTTCTGCATTCCAGTCTCCAATCTCTGCTCTCTGTAACAGTCCTTCTGCACCCCATGATCGAACATCCGCTCTCTGAAACAGTACTTCTTAACCTCAGTCTGAAAACTCGGCTCTCTGCAAAAATCCTTCTGCACCCGAGTTTCCAAACTTTGCTCTCTGTAACAGTCCTTCTGAACCTCAGTCTACAAAATGCTCTCTGTAATATCCTTCTGCAACCCAGTCACTAAATTGTGCTATCTTTAACAGTCCTTTTGCACCTCAGTCTACAAACTCTGCTCTCTGTAACAGGCCTGCTGCACCCCAGTCTCAAATCTCTGCTCTCTCTAAAAGGCCTTCTGCCCCAGTCTCCAACCTCTTCTCTCTGCAAGGATCTCTCTTAACCTCAGTCTGCAACCTCTGCTCTTTGCAACAGTCCTTCTGCACCCCAGTCTCCATCTTCTGCTCTCTGTAACAATCCTTCAGCACCTGAGTCTCCAACCTCTGGTCTCTACAACGGTTCTTCTGCACCCCAGTCTCCACACTCTGTTCTCTGCAACAGTCCTTCAGCACCCCAGTCTCCAACCTCTGCTTTCTGCAGCAGTCCTTTACTCCCCAGTAACCAAAATCTGCTCTGTGTAACGATCCTTCTGCAACTTTATTTCCAACCTCTTCTCTCTGCAACGATCCTCCTGCACCCCACTCTCCAAATCTGATCTATGTATCAGTCCTTCTGCAACACAGTCTCCAACCTCTGCTCTTTGTAACGATCCTTCTGCACCTCATCTCCAAAGTCTGCTGTCTGTAAAAGTCTTTCTGCACATCAGTCTTCAACCTCTGCTCTCTTTAACAGTCCTTTTGCACCCCAATTTCCAATATCTGCTCTCTGCAATGATCCTTCTTCTCCCCAGGCTCCAATCTCTGCTCACAGCAACGATCCTTATACACCACAATTTCCAAACTCTGCTCTCTGTAACACTCCCTCTGCACCCCAGTCTCCACCATTTACTCTCTGTAAAAGTCCTTCTGCACCTCCGTCTCCAACCTCTGTTCTCTGTAAGATCCTTCTGCCACGCATTCTTCTAATGCTGCTCTCTGTAACAGTCCTTCTGCACCCCAGTCTCCAAACTGTGCTCTCTGTAACAGGCCTTCTGCACCCCAGTCTTCAACCTCTGCTCTCTGTAACAGGCCGTCTGCACACCAGTCTCCAACCTGTGCTCTCTGCAACAGTCCTTCTGCACAGAAGTCTGAAAACTCTGCTCTCTGCCACAATTCTTCTTCACCCGTTTCCAACCTTTGCTCTCTATAATAGTCCTTCTGAACCTCAGTCGCCAAAACGCTCTCTGTAGGATTTGTGTGCAACCCAGTCTAGAAATTGTGCTATCTGTAACATTCCTTCTGCACCCCAGTCTCCAAACTCTGCTATTTATAACAGGCCTTCTGCACCCCAGTCTCCAATCTCTGCACTGTGTAACAGGCCTTCTGCACCCCAGTCTCCAACCTCTTCTCTCTGTAACAATCCTTCTGCACCCGGTCTCCAAACATTGCTCTCTGTAAAAGTCCTTCTCTACTGCAGTCTCCAAACTCTGCTCCATGTAACGGTCCTTCTGAACACCAGTCTCCAAACTCTGCTTTGTGTATCAGTTCTTCTGCACCCCAGTGTCCAACCTCTGCACTCTTTATCAGTCCTTTTGCACCTCAGTCTTTAACCTCTGTTCTCTGCAGCAGTCTTTTTAAACCCCAGGAAACAAACTCTGCTCTGTGTAACTAACCTTCTGCATCATAGTTTCCAGCATCTGCTCTCTGCAACGATCCTTCTGCACCCCAGTATCCAAACTCTGTTCTCTGTATCAGTCCTTCTGCACCACAGTCTCCAAACTCTGCTCTCTGCAACAGTCCTTACGCACCCAAGTCTCCAAACTCTGCTCTATGCAACATTTCTTCTGCACCTAAGTCTCCAACCTGTACTCTTTGTAACTGTCCTTCTGCAACTCAGTCTCCAACCTCTGCTCTCTGTAACAGTCCTTCTGCACCCCAGTGTCCAACATGTGCTCTCTGCAACGATCCTTCTTCTACCTAGTCTCCAAACTCTGCTCTCTATAAAAGTTCTTTTGTATCACAGTCTCTAAACTGTTCTCTTTGTAAGGGTCCATCTGCACCCCAATTGCCAACCTCTGCTTTCTATAAAAGTCCTTTTGCACCTCAGACTCCAACCTCTCCTCTCTGTAACAGTCCTTCTAAGCCTCAATCTGAAACCTCTGCTATCTACATTGATACTTCTACACCCCAGTCTCTGAACAGTGCTATCTCTAACAATCCTTCTGCACCCAAGTCTTCAAAATCTGCTCTCTGTAACAGGTCTTCTGCAACCCAGTCTCCAAACTCTGCTCTCTGTAACAGTCCTTCTGTACCTCAGTCTCAAACCTCATCACTCTGCAACGGACCTTCTGCTCCCCAGTCTCCAAACTCTTCTCTCTGCAAGAATAATTCTGCATCCCAGTCTCCAAAGTCTGCTCTCTTTTTTTTTTTAAATTTATTTATTTATTTTATTGTTGGTCGTTCAAAACATTACATAGTTCTAAATACATCATATTTCACAGTTTGATTCAAGCGGGTTATGAACTCCCAACTTTACCCCGTATACAGATTGCTGTATCACATCAGTTACCCTTCCATTGATTGACATATTGCCTTTCTAGTGTCTGATGTATTCTGCTGTCAGTCCTATTCTCTACTATCCCCCCTCCCCTCCCCTCATCTTTTCTCTCTCTACCCCTTCTACTGTAAATCATTTCTTCCATTTGTATTATCTTGTCTTACCCCTCCATTACATAGTTCTTGATATATCATATTTCACATTTTGATTCAAGTGGGTTATGCACTCCCATATTACCCCTTATACAGCTTGCAGAATCACATCAGTTTCACTTCCATTGCTTTACATATTGCCATCCTAGTGTCTGTTGTATTCTGCTGCCTTTCCTATCCTCTACTATCCCCCTCCCCTCCCCTCCCCTCTTCTCTCTCTACCCCCCCTACTGTAATTCATTCCTCCCCCTTGTATTATTTTTCCCTTTCCCTTCACTTCCTCTTGTATGTAATTTTGTAGTGTGAAACAGTCCTTCTACACCCCAGTCTCCAACCTCTGCTCTCTGCTACAGTACTTCTGCATCACAGTGTCCAACCTCTGCTCTCTGCAACATTTCTTCTGCACCCCAGTCTCCAAACTGTTCTTTATGTAACTATCCTACTGCACCCTGGTCTCCAAACTCTGCTCTCTGTAGCGATCATTCTGCACCTCAGTCTTCAACTTCTGCTCTCTCTAACGATCTTTCTGCACCGCAGTCTCCAAACTCTGCTCTCTGCAACAGTCCTTCTGCACCCCATACTCCATGCTCTGCTCTCTGTAACTGTCCTTCTGCACATCAGTGTTCAAAATCTGCTCTCTGTAACAATCCTTCTGCACCTCAGTCTACAACCTCTGCTCTCTGAAATGATCCTTCAGCACCACAGTCTCCAACCTCTGCTCTTTTTCACAGTTCTTCTGAACCCCAATCTCAAAACTGCTCTCTGTAACACTCCTTTTGAACCCCATTCTCCATTCTCTGCTCTCTGTAAGAATGCTTTGATACGCCAGTCTCCAACCTCTCTTCTCTGTAAAAGTCCTTCTGCACCTCAGTATCCAACCTCTGCAATCTGTAACAGTCCTTCTGCACCCCAGTCTCCAACCTCTACTCTCTGAAACGATCCTTCTGCACCTCAGTCTCCAACCTCTGCTCTCTGTAACAGTCCTTCTGCACCCCAGTCTTCAACATCTTCTCTCTGCAATGAGCCTTCTTCTCCCCAAGCTCCAAGCTCTGCTCTGTGCAAAGGTCCTTATGCACCCCAGTTTTCAACCTCTGCTCTCTTTAACAGTCTTTCTGCACCTAATCTCCAAACTCTGCTCTCTGCAACAGTCCTTCTGCACCCCAGTCTCTAACCTCTGGTCTCGGTAACAGTTCTTCTGCACCCCAATCTCAAAATTCTGCTCTCTGTAACACTCATTCTGCACCCCTGTCTCCACACTCTGATCTCTTTTACAATCCACCTAGACCTCAGTCTCAAACCTCTGCTCTCTGTATCAGCTATTCTGCACCTCCGTCTCCAAATTTGTTCTCTGCAATACTCCTTCTGCACCCCAGTTTTAACCTCTGCTCTCTGCAACTTTTCTTCTGCTTCCCAGTCTCCGAACTGTGCTTTCCGTAACATTGTACCTTACCCCAGTCTCCAACCTCTGCTCTCTGTAAAGATCCTTCTGCACCTAAGTCTCCAAACTCTGATCTCTCCAATGATCCTTCTGCACCTCAGTTTTCAACATCTGCTCTCTGCAACGATCCTTCTACACCCCAGTTCCCAACCTCTGCTCTCTGTAACAGGCCTTCTTAACCCCATTCTCCAAACTATGCTTTCTTGATCAGTCCTTTTGCACACCTCTATCCTAACTCTGCTCTCTGTAACAGTCCTTCTGTACCGAAGTCTAAAAACTCTGCTCTCTGTAACGGTCCTTCTGCACCCCAGTCTCCAACGTCAGCTTTCTGTATCAGTTCTTCTGCACCCCAGTCTCCAACCTCTGCTCTCAGTAAGAGTCTTTCTGCACCCCAGTCTCCAACTTCTTCTCTTTGCAACAGTTCTTCTGCACCCCAGTCTCCATCTGTGCTCTCTGTAACTGTCTTTCTGCACCCCAGTCTCCAACCTCTGCTCTCTGTAACGATCTATCTGCACCACAGTCTGAAAACTCTGCTCTCTGCCATGATCCTTCTGCCCCTCAGAACCCAACCTCTGCTCTCCGCAATGATCCTTCTGCACCCCAGTCTCCAACCTCTGCTCTCTGTGAGAGTCCTTCTGCACTTCAGTCTTCAATCTCTGCTCTCTGTAACAATCCTTCTGCACCTCAGTCTCCATCCTCTGCTATCTGTAACAATCCTTCTGCACACCAGTTTCCAACCTCTGTTCTCTGTAACAAGTCTTCTGCACCCCAGTCTCCAAACTCTGCTCTCTGTAACAAGCCTAATGCACCCCAGTTCCCAACCTCTTCTCTCTGTAACAGTCCTTCTGCACCTCAGTCGCCAACCTCTCCACTCAGTATCAATCCTTCTGCAACTCAGTCTCCAAACTCTGCTCTCTGTAACATGCCTTCTACACCCAGTCTCCAACCTCTGCTCTTTGTAACAGTTCTTCTGCACCACAGTCTCGAACCTCTGCTCTCTGTAACAGTCCTTCGGAACCCGAGTCTCCAACCTCTGCTCTTTGTACAATCCTTCTGCACCCCAGTCTCCAACCTCTGCTCTCTACACAGTTTTTCTGCACCCCAGTCTCCAAACTCTGCTGTCTGTATCACTCATTCTGCACCCCAGGCTCCATCCTCTGCTCTCAGTAAGAATCTTTCTGTACCCCAGTATCCAAACTCTGCTCTCTGTAAATGTTTTTCTGCACCTCAGTCTCCAACCTCTGCTGTCACTAAGGGTCTTTCTGCACCCCAGTCTCCAACCTCTGTTCTCTGTAACGATCCATCTGCAACTCAGTCTCCAACGTCTTTTCTCTGTAACAGTCCTTCTGCACCCTAGTCTCCAACATCTGCTCTCTGAGAGGATCCTTCTTCTACCCAATCTCCAACCTCTTCTCTCTGTATCAGTCCATTTGTATCGCAGTCTCCAAACTCTGCTCTTTGTAACGGTCCTACTGCTCCCCAATTGCCAGCCTCTGCTTTCTGTAACAGTTTTTCTGCACATCAGTCTCCAACCTCTTCTCTCTGCAACAATCCTTCTGCACCTCAGACTCCAACCTCTGCTCTCTGCAACAGTCTTTCTGCACCCCAGTCTCCAGAGTCTGCTCTCTGGGAGATCATTTTTCATCCCAGTCTCCAAACTCTGCTCTTTGTAGCACTTCATCTGCACCCCAGTATTCGAACTCTGCTCTCTTTAAAAGTCCTTCTGCACCCCAGTCTCCAAACCCTGCTCTCTGGAACATTCCTTCTGTACTGCAGTCTTTAATCTCTTCTCTCTATAATGCTTCTTCTACACGCAAATTGCCAACCGCTGCTTCCTGGAACAGTCCTTCTGAGCCTCAGATTCAAAACTCTGCTCTCTGTAACAGTCCTTCTAAGCTTCAGTCTGAAACCTCTGATCTCTGCAACGATCCTTCTGCACCCCAATTCTAAACTGTGCTCTCTGTAACTGTCCTGCTGCACCCGTCTCCAAACTCTGCTCTCTGCAGCTATTCTTCTGCAACTCAGTCTTAAACCTCTGCTCTCTGCAAGATCCTTCTCCACCTCAATCTCCAAGTTCTGCAATCTGTAACGGTCCTTCTGCACCCCAGTCTCCAACCTCTGCTCTCTGAAACGATCCTTCTTCACCTTAGTCTCCAACCTCTGTTCTCTGTAACAAACCTTCTGCACCCCACTCTCCAAACTCTGCACTCTCTAACAGGCCTTCTGCTACCCAGTTTCCAACCTCTTCTCTCTGCAACGATCCTTCTTCACCTCAGTATCCATCCTCTGCTCTTTTCAACTAACCTTCTGCACCCCAGTCTCCTTCCTCTGCTCTCTTTAAGAATCCTTCTGCACCCCAGTCTCCAACCGCTCCTCTCTGTAACAGTCCTTCTGCACCCCAGTCTCCAAACTCTTCTCTCTGCAACGATCCTTCTGCACCTCAGTTTCCACCCTCTGCTTTTTGTAACAATCCTTCTGCAACTCAGTCTCCAACCTCTGCTCTCTGTGACAGTCCTTCTGCACCCCAGTCTCTAACATCTGCAATCTGCAGCATTCTTCTTCTACCCAGTCTCTAACCTTTGCTCCCTGTAACAGTCCTTTTGTATTGCCGTCTCCAACCTCTTTTCTTTGTAACGGTTCTTCTGCTCCGCAATTGCCAAACTCTGCTCTCTGAAATAGCCCTTCTGCACCCCACTCTCTAACCTGTTCTCTCTGCAACAATCTTTCTGCACCTAAGTCTCTGAACTCTGGTCTCTGCAACAGTTCTTCTGCACCCCAGTCTCCAGTCTCTGCTATCTGTAAGATCCATTTTCATCCCAGTTTCCAACCTCTGCTATCTGTAACAGTCCTTCTGCAACCCAGTCTCCAAGCTCTGCTTTTTGAATCAGTCCTTCTGAACCCCAGTCTCCAACCTCTGCTCTTTGTATCTATCCTTCTGCACCTCAGTCTTCAACCTGTGCTTTCTGTAACAATCCTTCTGCACCCCAGTCTCCAACCTCTGCTATCTGTAACAGTCCTTCTATACCGCAGTCTCCAAACTCTGCTCTCTGGAACGGTCCTTCTGCACCCCAATTTTCAACCTCTGCTTTCTGTAACAGTCCTTCTGCACGTCAGTCTCTAAACTCTGCTCTCTATAACAGTCCTGCTACACCTCAGTCTCCAACCTCTGCTCTCTGTAACAGTACTTCTGCACCTCAGTCTGAAACCTTTGCTCTCCACGATTCTTTTGCACCCCAGTCTCCAAGCACTGCTCTCTGTAACAGTCCACCTGCACTCCAGTCTCCAACATCTGCTCTCTGTAAGTTCCTTCAGCAAACCAGTCTCCAAATTCTGCTCTCTGTAACAGTTTTTCTGCACCTAACTCTCCAAACTCTCCTCTCTGTAACAGGCCTTCTGCACTCCAGTCTCGAAACTCTGCTCTCTATAGCAGGCCTTCTGCACCCCACTCTACATCCTCTGCTCTCTGCAATGATTCTTCTGCACCCCAGTCTCCAACCTTTGCTCTCTGCAATGATCCTACTGCACCCAAGTCTCCAACCTCTGATCTCTGCAACATTCCTTCTGCACCTCAGTCTTCAAATTCTGCTCTCTGTAAGATCTTTCTGCAACCCTGTCTCCAATCTCTGCTCTCTGTAACAGTCCTTCTGCACCCCAGTCTCCAACCTCTTCTCTCGAAAGAGTCATTCTGCACCCCAGTCTCCAAACTCTGCTCTCTACAACAGTCCTTCTGCACCCTAGTTACCAACATCTGCTCTCTGCTGCAGTACTTCTGCACCCCATCCTTCAACCACTTCTCTCAGTAACAGTCCTCCTGTACTGCAGTATCCAACCTCTGCTCTCTGTAACGGTCTTTCTGCACCTCAGACTCCAATCGCTGCTTTCTGTATCAGTCCTTCTGCATCCCAGTTTCCAACCTCTGCTCTCTGTAAGAGTCCTTTTGAACCTCAGTCTCCAACCTCTGATCTCTGCAACAGTCCTTCTGTAACTCAGTCTCCAAATTCTGCTCTATGTGAGGTCCTTCTGCACCCCTGTATTTAACCTCTGCTCTCTGAAACTGTCCTTCTTAATCCGAGTCTCCAAACTCTGCTCTCTAACAGGACTTCCTCAACTCAGTCTTCAACCTCTGCTCTCTGCAACAGTCCTTCTGCACACCAGTCTCCAACATCTGCTTTTTACATTAGTCATTCTGGACCCTAGTTATCATCATCTGCTCTCTGCAACAGTCCTTCTGCACGCCACTCTCCAACATCTGCTCTCTGCAACAGTCATTCTGCACCTCAGTCTGAAAACTCTGCTCTCTGCAACGACCCTTCTGCACCCCAGTCTCCTACCTCTGCTCTCTGTAACAGTCCTTCTGCACCTCAGTCTCCAAACTCTGCTCTCTGTTTGATCCTTCTGCAACCCAGACTTTAAATTCTGCACTCTGTAACAGTACTTCTGCACAACAGTCTCCAAACTCTGCTCTCTGTAACAGGACTTCTGCAACGCAGGCTCCAACCTCTGCTCTGTGTAACAGGCCTTTTGCACCCCAGTCTCCAAAATTTTCTCTCTGCAACGATTCTTCTCCACCCCAGTCTCTAATATCTGCTCTCTTCAACAGTCCTTTTGCACCCCAGTCTCCAAACTCTGCTCTCTGTAAGATTATTCTGAACCCCATTCTCCAATCTCTGCTCTTTGTAACAGTCCTTCTGCAACCCAGTCTCCAAACTCTGCTCTCTGTAACAGTCCTTCTGCACCCCAGTCTCCAAACTCTGCTCTCTGTAACAGTCCTTCTGCACCTCATTCTCCGACCTATTCTATCTGCAATAGTCTTTTTGCTCCCCAGTCTCTGAGATCTGCTCTCTGTAACAGTCCTTCTGTACCGCAGTGTCCAACCTCTGCTCTCTGTTTCGGTTCTTCTACACCCCTGTCTCCAAACTCTGCTTTCTGTATCAGCCTGTCTGAACCCTAGTCTCCAACCTCTGTTCTTTGTAACCATCCTTTTGCACCTCAGTCTCCAACTTGTGCTCTCTATATGAGTCCTTCTGCATCCCAGTCTCCAACCTCTTCTCTCGGTAACAGTCCTAAACCGCAGTCTCCAAACTCTGCTCTCTTTAACGGTCCTTCTGCACGCCAATTTCCAAACTCTGATTCCTGTAATAGTCCTTCTACATCTCAGTCTCCAAACTCTTCTCTCTGTAACAGTGCTTCTACACCTCAGTCTCAAACCTCTGCTCTCTGCATGATCCTTCTGCACCCCAGTCTCCAACCACTACTCTCTTTAACAGTACACCTGCACATCAGTCTCTAACCTCTGCTCTCTGTAAGATCCTTCAGCAACTCAGTCTCCAAACTCTGGTCTCTATAACAGTCCTTATGCACCCCAGTCTCGAACCTCTCTTCTCTGTAACTGGCCGTCTGCACGCCAGTCTTCATACTCTGCTCTCTGCAATGATCTTTCTGCATCCCAATCTCCAACTTCTGCTCTCTGCAATGATCCTACTGAACCCCAGTCTCCAAACTCTGATCTCTGAAACAGTCTTTCTGAACCTCAGTCTCTAACTTCTGCTCTCTGTAAGATCCTTCTGCACCCCTGTCTCCAAGCTCTGCTATTTGCAACGATCCTTCTGCACCCCAGTCTATAAACTCTGTTCTATGTAACAGGACTTCTGCACCTCAGTCTCCAACCTCTGCTCTCTGCAACAGTCCTTCTGTACTTCAGTCTTTAAATTCTGCTCTCTGCACCATTCCTTCTGTACTGCATTCTCAAAACTCTACTCTCTGTAACGTTCTTTCTTCTCCCCATACTAGAGTATCTGCTTTGTGTATGAGTCCTTCTGCAGCACAGTCTCTAACTTCTACTCTAAGTGTCCTTCTGCACCTTAGTCTCCAACCTCTGCTCTCTGTAACAGTCCTTCTGCACTTCACTCTCCAAATTCTGCTCTCTGTAACAATTCTTCTTCACCTCAGTCTTCAAACTCTGTTCTCTGCAACGGTCCTTCTGCACTTCACTCTCCAAATTCTGCTCTCTGTAACAATTCTTCTTCACCTCAGTCTTCAAACTCTGTTCTCTGCAACGGTCCTTCTTCACCCCAGTCTCCAACATCTGCTCTCTGAAACAGTCCTTCTACACCCCTGTCTTCAACATCTGGTCTCTGCAACAGTCCTTCTGCACCACGGTATTAAAACTCTGCTGTCTGAAACGAACCTCCTGCACCCCAGTCTACTACCTCTGCTGTCTGTTACAATCCTTGTGCACCTCAGTCTCCGTCATCTACTCTCTGTAAGATTTATCTGAACCCCAGTCTTTAACATCTGCTCTCTGTAACAGTCCTTCTGCACCTCAGTCTGAAACCTCTCCTCTCCAGGATTTTTCTGCACCCCAGTCTCCAACCACTGCTCTCTGTAACAGTACACCTGCACCTTAGTCTCCAACCTCTGCTCTCTGTAGAATTCTTCAGCAACACTTTCCTCAAAATCTGCTCTCTGTACCAGTCCTTCTGCACCCCAGTCTCCAACCTCTCCTCTCTGTAACAGGCCTTCTGCACGCCAGTCTCCAAATCTGCTCTCTTAAGCAGGCCTTCTGCACGCAATTCTCCAACCTCTGCTCTCTGTAACGATCCTTCTACACCACAGTCTTTAACCTCTGCTCTCTGCAATGATCCTACTGCACCCCAGTCTCCAACCTCTGATCTCTACAATAGTCCTTCTGCACCTCAGTCTCCAAATTCTGCTCTCTGTAAGATCCTTCTGTACCAGTGTCTCCTACTTCTGCTCTCTGTAACAGTCCTTTTTCACCCCAGTCTTCAACCTCTGTTTCTGTATCAGTCCTTCTGAACCCCAGTCTCCAACCTCTGCTCTCTGTGTCTATCCTTCTTCAACTCAGTCTCCAACCTGTGCTTTCTGTAACAGTCCTTCTGTACCGAAGTCTCCCAACTCTGCTCTCTGTAACAGTCCTTTTATAAAATAGTCTCAAAACTCTGCTCTCTGTAACAGTCCTTCTGCACCCCAATTTCCAACCTATGTTTTCTGTAACAGTCCTTCTGCACCTCAGTCTCCAAACTCTGCTCTCCATAACAGTCCTTCTACACCTCAATCTCCAACCTCTGCTCTCTGTAACAGTACTTCTGCACCTCAGTTTGAAACCTCTCCTCTCCACGATCCTACTGCACACCAGTCTCCAACCACTGCTCTCTGTAAGAGTACACCTGCACCTTAGTCTCCAACCTCTGCTCTCTGTAAAATCCTTCAGCAGCCCTTTCTTCAAAATCTGCTCTCTGTACCAGTTCTTCTGCACCCAAGTCTCCAACCTCTCCTCTCTGTAACAGGCCTTCTGCACGCCAGTCTCCAAATCTGCTCTCTTTAGCAGGCCTTCTGCACGCAAGTCTCCAACCTCTGCTCTCTGCAACGATTTTTCTGCACCCCAGTCTTTAACCTCTGCTCTCTGCAATGATCCTACTGCACCCCAGTCTCCAACCTCTGATCCCTACAACAGTCCTTCTGCATCTCAGTCCCCAAATTCTGCTCTCTGTAAGATCTTTCTGCACCGCTGTCTCCTACCTCTGTAACAGTCTTTCTTCACTCCAGTCTCCAACCTCTGCTCTTCGCAACAGTTTTTATGCACCCCAGTCTCCAAACTCTGCTCTCTCCAACAGTCGTTCGGCACCCTAGTTACCAACATCAGCTCTCTTTTACATTCCTTCTCCACCCAAGTCTCCAACCTCTGCTCTCTGTAACAGTCCTCCTGTACTGCAGAATCCAACCTCTGCTCTCTGTAACGGTCTTTCTGCACTCCAGACTCCAATCTCTGCTTTCTGTATCAGTCCTTCTGCAACCCAGTCTTCCACCTCTGCTCTCTATAACAGTCCTTCTGCACCCCAGTCTCTAAAATCCGCTATCTCCAAAAGTTCTTCTGCACCCCTGTCTCCAACCTCTGCTCTCTGTAACAATCCTTCTGCACCTCAGTCTCCAAACTCTGTACTCTGCAACGTTACTTCTGCACCTCAGTCTCCAACATCTACTCTCTGTAACAGTCTAACTGCACCTGATTCTTCAACCTCTGCTCTCTGTAGGATCCTTCTCTGACCCAGTCGCCACACTCTGCTCTCTGTAACAGTCCTTCTGCACACCAGTCTCCAACCTCTTTCTCTGCACAGATCCTTCTTCACCCAGTCTCCAACCTCTGCTCTCTGCAACAGTCCTTCAGCGACTCAGTCTAAAAACTCTGCTCTCTTCAACAATCCTTCTGCACCTCAGTCTCCTACCTCTGCTCTCTTTAAGACCCTTCGGAAACCCAGTCTCCAAACTCTAATCTCTGTAAAAGTCCTTCTGCAGAATAGTTTTCAACCTCTGCTCTCTCGAACAGGAATTTTACAACCCAGTCTCGAAATTCTGCTCTCTGTAACAGGCCTTCAGAACACCAGTCTCTAACCTCTTCTCTCTGCAATGATTTTTCTACACCCCAGTCTTCAACCTCTGCTCTCGGCAACAGTCCTGCACCCTAGTCACCAACCTCTGCTCTGTGTAAGATCCTTATGCACTCTAGTCTCCAACCTCTTCTCTCTGCAACGATTCTTTTCCAACCCAGTCTAAAAACCTCTGCTCTCTGTAACAGTCCTTCTCCACACCAGGCTCCAAACTCTGCTCTGTGTAACTGTCCTTCTGCACCTCAGTCTCGAGACTCTGCTCTCTTTCACAGTTTATCTGCACCTCAGTCTCTAAAATCTGCTCACTGCAACGATCCTTCTGGACCCCAGTCTCCAACTTCTGCTCTGTGCAACAGTCCTTCTGCACCACAGTCTTCAACCTCTGCTCTCTGTAAGATCCTTCTGCACTCCAGTTTCTAAACTCTGCTCTCTGTAACATTCCTTCTCCACCCCACTCTCCAACTTCTGTCCTCTGCAACAGTCATTCTGCTCCCCAGTCTCCGAGATCTGCTCTGTGTAACAGTTCTCCTGTACCGAAGTCTCCAAACTCTGCTCTCTGTAACCGTCCTTCTACACCCCAATTTCCAATCTCTGCTTTCTGTAACAGTCCTTCTGCACCTCAGTCTCCAAACTCTGCTCTCTGTAACACTCCTTATACACCTCAGTCTCCAACCTCTGCTCTCTGTAACAGTCCTTCTGCACCCCAGTCTCCAACCTCTGCTATTGGTAAGAGTTCTATACCGCAGTCTTCAACCTCTGCTCTCATTAATGGTCATTCTGCATCCCAATTTCCAAACTCTGCTTCCTGTAACAGTCATTCTGCACCTGAATCCCCAAACTCTGCTCTCTGTAACAGTCCTTCTACACCCCAGTCTCCAAACTCTGCTCTCTGCGACAGTTCTTCTGCACCCCAGTCTCCAACATATGCTCTCTGCAACAGTCCTTCTGTACCTCAGTCTTAAAACTCTGCTGTCTGCAACGAACCTTCTGCACCCCAGTTTCCTACCTCTGCTCTATTTAACAGTCCATCTACACCTCAGTCTCCAACCTCTGCTCTCTTTAACAGTCCTTCTGCACCTCAGTCTTCAAATTCTCCTATCTATAAGATCCTTCTGCACCGCTGTCTCCTACCTCTGCTCTCTGTAACAGTCTTTTTGCACCCCAGTCTCCAACCTCTGCTCTCCACAACAGTTCTTCTGCATCACAGTCTCCAAACTCTGCTCTCTGCAACAGTTTTTTGGCACCCTAGTTACCAACATCAGCTCTTTTTTACAGTTTTTGTGCACCCCAGTCTCCAACATCTGCTGTCTGTAAAGGTCGTCCTGTACTGCTGAATTCAACCTTTGCTCTCTGTAACGGTCTTTCTGCACCCCAGTCTCCAATCTCTGCTTTCTGTATCAGTCCTTCTGCACCCCAGTCTCCAACCTCTGCTCTCAATAACAGTCCTTTTGCACCCTAGTCTCCAAAAACCGCTATCTGCAACAGTCCTTCTGCACCCAAGTCTCCAACCTCCGCTCTCTATAACAATCCTTCTGCACCTCAGTCTCCAAACTCTGTACTCTGCAACGTTTCTTCTGAACCTCAGTCTCTAACATCTACTCTCTGTATCAGTCTTTCTGCACCTGATTCTTAAACCTCTGCTCTCTGTAGGATCCTTCTTTATCCCAGTCTCCAAACTCTGTTCTCTGTAACATTCTTTTACACCTCACTCTCCAACCTCTGCTCTCTGCAAAAATTCTTTTGTACCACAGTCTCCAACCTCTTCTCTCTGCAACAGTCCTTCTGCACACCAGTCTCCAACATCTGCTCTTTGCAACAGTCCTTCAGCAACTCAGTCTAAAAACTCTGCTGTCTGCAATGATCCTTCTGCACCTCAGTCTCCTACCTCTGCTCTCTGTAAGACCCTTCTGCAACCTAGTCTCCAAACTCTGCTCTCTGTAACAGTCCTTCTGCAGAATAGTTTCTAACTTCTGCTCTCTATAACAGGAATTTTGCAACCCCGTCTCGAACTTCTGCTCTCTCTAACAGGCCTTCAGAACCCCAGTCTCTAACCTCTTCTCTCTGCAATGATTTTTCTCCACCCCAGTCTCCAACCTCTGCTCTCGGCAACAGTCCTTCTGCACCCTACTCACCAACCTCTTCTCTCTGTAAGATCATTATGCACTCCAGTCTCCAACTCTTCTCTCTGCAACGATTCTTCTCCATCCCAGTCTCCAACATCTGCTCTCTGCAACAGTCCTTTTGCACCCCAGTCTCAAAACTCTGCTCTCTGTAAGATCCATCTTAACCCCAGTCTCCTACCTCTGCTCTCTGTAAGAGTTCTTCTGCACACCGGTCTCCAAACTTTGCTCTCTGTAACTGTCCTTCTTCACCTCACTCTCCAAACTCTGCTCTCTGTAAAAGTCCATCTGCACCTCAGTCTCTAAAATCTGGTCTGTGCAATGATCCTTCTGGACCACAGTCTCCAACTTCAGCTCTCTGCAACAGTCCTTCTGCACAACAGTCTCCAGACTCTGCTCTCTTTAAGATCTTTCTGCACTACAGTTTCCAAATTCTGCTCTCTGTAACATTTCTAATCCACCCCAGTCTCCAACTTCTGTCCTCTCGAACAGTCCTGCTGCTTTTCAGTCTCCAAGATCTGCTCTGTGTAACAGTCCTTCTGTACCGCAGTCTCCATCCTCTGCTCTCTGTAACGGTCCTTCTACACCCCAATTTCCAAACTCTGCTTTCTGTAATAGTACTTCTGCACTTCAGTCTCCAAACTCTGCTCTCTGTAACACTCGTTCTACACCTCAGTCTCCAACCTGTGCTCTCTGTAACATTCCTTCTTCACCCCAGTCTCCAACCTCTGCTCTTTGCATTGGTACCTCTAAACCCCAGTCACCAACCTTGTTCTCTACAACAGTCCTTCTGTACTGCAGTCTCCAACCTCTGTTCTCTGTAAGGGTTTTTTTGCAACCTTGTCTCCCACCTCTACTTTCTATATCCTTCTAGACCACAGTCTCCAAACTCTGCTCTCTGTAACCATCATTCTGCACCTCACTTTGCAACCTCTGTTCTTTGAAAAAGTCCTTCTGCAACCAGTCTTCAAACTCTGCTCTCCGCGAGAGTCTTTCTGCACCCCAGTCTTTATCCTCTGCTCTCTGCAACAGTCCTTCTATACCCCAGTCTCAAACCTCGGCTCTCTTTTACAGTCTTTCTGTACTGCAATCTCCAACCTCTGCTCTCGGTAAGGGTCCTTCTGAACCTCAGTCTCCAAATTCTGCTTTCTGTATTAGTCCTTCTGCACTCCAGTCTCTAACCTGTGCTCTCTTTAAAAGGATTTCTGCACCTCAGACTCCAACCTTTGCTCTCTGCTACAGTCCTTCAGCGCCCCAATCTCCAAACTCTTCTCTCTGCCACAGTCCTTCTGCACCTCAGTGTTAAAACTCTGCTCTCTGTAAGATCCTTCTGAAACCCAGTCTCCAACCTCTACTTTCTGCAATGGTCCTTCTGTAAACCAGTCTTCAACCTCTGTTCTCTACAACAGTCATTCTGCACCCCAGTCGTCAACGTCTGCTCTCTATAAGAGTCTTTCAGTCTCCAACCTCTGTTCTCTGTAAGGGTCCTTCTGCACCCCAGTCTTAAACCTCTGCTTTCTGTATCAGTCCTTCTGCACTGCAGTCTCCAAACACTGCTTTATCCAAGAATCTTTCTGCAACTAAGTCTCCAACCTCTGCTCTCTCTAACAGTCCTTCTGTACCTCATTCTCCAAACTCTGCTCTGTGTAAGATTCTTTTGCAACCCAGTCTCCAAACTCTGATCTCTGTAACTGTCCTTCTGCACCCCAGTCTCCAAGAACTGCTCTCTGTAACAGGCCTTCTAACCTCTGCTGTATGTAACAGGCCTTTTGCACCCAGTCTCCAAACTCTTCTCTCTTCAATGATCATTCTCCACCCCAGTCTCCCACTTCTACTCTCAGCAACAGTCCTTTTGCACCCCAGTCTCCAACCTATGCTCCCTGTAAGATCCTTCTACACACGTGTCTCCAAACTCTGCACTCTCTAACACTCCTCTGTACACCAGTCTCCAACTTCTGCTTTCTGTAAGGGTCCTTCTTCACTTCAGTCTCCAACTTCTGCTCTCTGCAACACTCCTTCTGCACCCCAGTCCCCTAACTTTGCTCTCTGCAACAGTTTATCTGCACCTCAGTCTTTAACCTGTGCTCACTGTAAAAGTCCTTATGTACCCCAGTCTCCAACCTGTGCTCTAAGTAAAAGTTCTTCTGCACAACAGTCTCCAAAAACTGCTCTCTCCAACTATCCTTCTTCACCTCAGTCTCCAACCTCTTCTCTCTCTAACAGTCCTTCTGTACCTCATTCTCCAACCTCTACTCTCTGTAAGATTCTTTTGCAACCCAGTCTCCAAACTCTGATCTCTGTAACTGTCCTTCTGCACCCCAGTCTTCAAACTCTGCTTTCTGTAACCGTCTTCTGCATCTCAGTCTCCATCCTCTGCTCTATCCAACAGTTCTTCTTCACCCAAGTCTCCAAAGTCTGCTCTCTAAAAAAGTCTTTCTAAACCCTAGTCTCCAAACTCTGCTCTTTGTAACAGTCCTTCTACACCTCATTTTCCATACTCTTCTCGCCCAAAGCATACTTCTGCACCCCAGTCTCCATCCTCTGCACTCTGCAGCTTTCCTTTTGCACCCCAATCTCCAGCATCTGCTCTCTGCAACAGTCCTTCTCCACCCCAGTCTCCAAACTCTTCTCTCTGTAACAGTCCTTCTACACCCCAGTCTACACCCGCTGCTTTCAGCAAAAGTTTTTTCTGAAGCCCCGTCTCCAACCTTTTCTCTCTCGAACTATACTTCTGAACCTCAGTCTCTAACCTCTGCTCTTTGCAAGGGTCCTTCTCACCTCAGTCTCCAACCTTTACTCTCTGTAACAGTACTTCTGCACCTCAGTCTTCAAACTCTTCTTTCTCTAAGATCTTTTTGAACCCCAGTCTCCAAACTCTGCTCTGTAACAGGCCTTCTGCACCCCAGTCTCCAACCTCTGCTCTCTGTATCAGTCCATCTTCACCCCAGTCTCCAACCTCTGCTTTCTACAACGATCCTTCTGCACCCCAGTCTCCAACATCTGCTCGCTGCAACAGTACTTGTGCAACCCATTCTCCAACATCTGCTCTCTGCAACAGTTCTTCTGTACCTCAGTCTGAAAAATCTGCTCTCTGCTACAATTCCTCTGTACCTAAGTCTCCAAACTCTGCTCTCTGTAACAGTCTTTCTGTACCTCTTTCTCCTACCTCTGCTCTCCTTTAGACCATTCTGAAACCCAATCAACAAACTCTGCTCTCTGTAACAGTCCTTCTGCACCCCAGTCTCCAACCACTGCTATCTGAAACAGGCCTTCTGCATCCCAGTCTCCAACCTCTTCTCTGTGTAAGAGGCCTTCTGCACCCCAGTCTCAAAGCTCTTCTTTCTGCAACCATCCTTCTGCACCCCAGTCTCCTACCTCTTCTCTCTAAAACAGTCCTTCTGCACACCAGTCTCCTACCTCTGCTCCCTATAAGATCCTTCTGCACACCAGTCTCCAACCCCTGCTTGCTGTAACAGTCCTTCTGGAACCTATCTCCAAATTCTGTTCTCTGCAACAGTCCTTCTCCACCCCAGTCTCCAAACTCTGCTCTTTGTAACAGTCCTTCTGTACCAGAGTCTCCAACCTCTGCTCTCTGTAACGGTCCTTCTGCCCCCCAGTCTCCAACATCTGCTTTTTTTGTCAGTCCTTCTGCACTCCAGTATTCAACCTCTGCTCTCTGTAACAGTCCTTCTGCACCTCAGTCTCCAACCTCTGCTTTCAGCAACAGTCCTTCTGAACCGCAGTCTCCTACCTCTGCTCTCTGCAACATTCCTATTGCACCCCAGTCTCAAACATATGCTGTCTGTAAAAGACTTTCTGCACCCCAGTCTCCAAACTCTGCTCTCTGTAACGATCCTTCTGCACCCCAGTCTCGAACCTGTGCTCTCTTCAACGATCCTTCTGAACCTCAGTCTCCAACCTCTGCTCTCTGCATCGATCCTTCTGCACCACAGCCTCAAACCTCTGCTCTCTGCAACAGTCCTTGTGAACCCCAGTTTCCAACATCTGCTTTGTGCAACAGTTCTTCTGTACCTCAGTCTGAAAACTCCCCTCTCTGTAAGCCTCCATCTGCTACCCAGTCTCCAAGCTCTGCTCTCTGTAACAGTCCTTCTGTACCTCAATCTCCAATCTCTGCTCTATGCAACAGTCCTTCTGCGCACAAGTCTCTAACATCTGCTCTCATAAACAGTCCCTCTACACCCCAGTCTCCAACCTCTGCTCTATGCAAAAGTCCTTCTACACCCCATTCTCCATACTCTGATCGCCCCAACGATCCTTCTGCACCCCAGTCTCCAAACTATGCTCTCTGAAACATTCCTACTGTACCACAGTCTCCAACCTCTGTTTACTGTAAGGGTCCTAATGCACCCCAGTATTCAACATCTGCTTTCTGTATCAGTCGTTTTGAACCATATTCACCAAACTCTGCCCTCTGCAACCGTCCTTCTGCAACTCAGTCTGCAACCTTAGCTCTCTGCAACAGTCCTTCTGCATCCCAGTCTCGATCCTCTGCTCTCTGCAACAGTCCATTTGTACCCCAGTCCCCAACATCTGCTCTCTGCAACACTCATTATCCACCCAAGTCTCCAAATTTTGCTCTCTGTAACAATCCTTCTGTACTGCATTCTACAACCTTTGCTCTATGCAATGGACTTCTGCTCCTGAGTATCCAACCTCTGTTTTCTGTGTCAGTCCGTGTGCACCCCAATCTCCAACCTATGCTCTGTTTAACTGTACTTCTGCACTTTAGTCTTCAACCTCTGCTCTCTGCTACAGTCCTTCTGGACCCCAATCTCCAACCTCTACTCTCTGCAACAGTCCTTTTACATCCCAGTCTAAAACCTCTGCTCTCTGCAACAGTCCTTCTGCACCCCAGTCTCCAACATCTGCTCTCTGTAACAATCCTTCTGAACCTCAGTCTCCAACCTCTTCTCTCTGCAACGATCCTCTGCATTCCAGTCTGAAACCTCTGCTAGCTGCAACAGTCCTTGTGAACTGCAGTCTCCAAAATCTGCTTCCTGCAACAGTTCTTGTATACCTCAGGCTAAAAACTCTGCTCTCTGCAATAATGCATCTGCACCCCAGTCTCAAAACTCTGTTCTCTATAACAGTCCTTCTGTAACTCAGTCTCAAATCACTGCTCTCTGCAACAGTCCTTCTACACCCAAGTCTCCATACTCTGATCGCCCCAATGGTCCGTCTGCACCCCAGGCTCCAAACTCTGATCTCTATATCGGTTCTTCTGCAACCCAGACTCCAACCTCTTCTCTCTGTAACAGTCCTTCTATACCACAGTCTCCAACCTCTGTTCTCTGTAAGGGTCCTTATGCACCCCAGTATCCAACCTGTGCTTTCTGTATCAGTGGTTTGAACCACAGTCTCCAAACTCTGCCCTCTGTAACCGTATTTCTTCAACTCAGTCTGCAACCTCTGCTCTCTGCAACAGTTTTTCTGCACCCCAGTCTCCAACATCTGCTCTCTGCAGCAGTCATTCTGCACCCCAGTCTCCAAACTTTGCTCTCTGTAACATTCCTTCTGTACTGCAATCTCCAAACTCTTCTCTCTGTAAGGGTACTTCTGCACCCCAATTTCCTACCTCTGCTTTCTGTGTCAGTTCTTCTGCAACCCAGTCTCAAAACTCTGCTCTGCGTAACTCTCCTTCTGCACCTTAGTCTCCAACCTCTGCTCTCTGCTACAGTCCTACTGAACACCAATCTCCAACCTCTACTCGCTGCAACAGTCCTTGTACATCCCAGTCTAAAACCTCTGCTCTCTGCATCAGTCCTTCTGCACCCCTGTCTCCAACATCTGCTCTCTGTAACAATCCTTCTGTACCTCAGTCTCCAACCTCTGTTCTCTGCAACGGTCTTTCTGGACATCAGTCTCCAACTTCTAATCTATGTAACAGTGCTTCTGCACCTTAGTCTCCATTCTCTGCTCTCTGTAAGATCCTTCTGAAACCCAGTCTTCAAACTCTGCTCTCTGTAACAGTCCTTCATAACCCCAGTCTCCAAATTGTGCTCTCTGTAATAGGCCTTCTTCACTCTAGTCTCCAACCTCTGCTCTCTGTATCAGTCAATCTGCACCCCAGTCTCTAACGTCTGCTCACTGCAACGATCCTTCTGCACCCCAGTCTCCAACCTCGGCTTGCTGCAACTTTCTTTGTGCAACCCAGTCTACAACAACTGCTCTCTGCAACATTTCTTCTGTACCTCAGTCTAAAAACTCTGCTGTCTGCAATAATCCTTCTGCACCCCAGTCTCTGACCTGTGCTCTCTGTAAGAGTCCTTCTGCACCTCAGTCTCAAACCTCTGCTTTCAGCAGCACTACTTCTGCATCCCAGTCTCCAACCTCTGCTCTCTGAAACATTCCTTCTGCTTCCCAGTATCAAACCTTTGCTCTCTGTAAAAGTCCGTCTGCACACCAGTCTCCAACCTCTTCTCTTTATAACGATCCTTCTGCACCTCAGACTCTAACTCCACACTCTGCAACAGTCCTTCTGCACCTCAGTCTCCAAATTCTGCTTTCTGCAACAGTCCTTCTGCACTCAAGTCTCAAACCTCTGCTCTCCACAACATTCCTTCTGCACCTCAGTCTCCAATCTTTGCTCTCTGCAACGATCCTTCTGCACCCCAGTCTCAAACCTCTGCTCGCTCCAACAGTCCTTGTGAACCTTAGTCTCCAACATCTGCTTCCTGCAACAGTTCTTCTGTACCTAAGTCTGAAAACTCTGCTCTTTGTAACAGTTCTTCTACACCCTAGTCTCTGTACTCTGCACCAACCAACGATCCTTCTGCACCCGAGTCTCCAAACTTTGTTCTCTACATCAGTTCTTCTGCACCCCAGTCTCCAACCTCGGCTCTCTGTAACAGTCCTTCTGTACCACCGTCTCCAACCTCTGTTCTCTGTAAGGATCCTCATGCACCCCAGTATCCAACCTCTACTTCCTGTATCAGTCATTTTGCACCACCGTCTCCAAACTCTTCCCTCTCTAACAGTCCTTCTGCAACTCAATCTGCAACCTCTTCTCTCTGCAACATTCCTTCTGCACCATAGTATCCATCCTCTACCCTCTGCAACAGTCCTTTTGCACCCCAGTCTCCAACATCTGCTCTCTGCAACAGTCATTCTGCACCCCAGTCTCCAACCTCTGCTCTTTGTAACAGTCCATCTGTACTGCATTCTCCAAACTCTGCTCTCGGTAAGGGTACTTCTGCAACCTAGTCTCTAACCTCTGCTTTCTGTATCAGTCCTTCTGCACCCCAGGCTCCAAACTGTGCTGTGTGTAACTGTACTTCTGCACCTTAGTCTCCAACCTCTGCTCTCTACTACACTCCTTCTGGACCCCAATTTCCAAACTCGACTCTCTGCAACAGTTTTTCTACATCGCAGTCTAAAACATCTGCTTTCTGCAACAGTCCTTCTGCACGCCAATCTCCAACCTCTACTCTCAGCAACAGTCTTTCTGAACCTCAGTCTCCAACCTCTGCTCTCTGCAATATTCCTTCTTCACCCCAGTATCAAACCATTGCTCTCTGTAAAAGTCCGTCTGCACCCCAGTATCCAACCTTTGCTCTTTGTAATGATCCTTCTGCACCTCAGTCTAGAAACTGCGCTTTCTGTAACAGTCCTTCTGCACCTAAGTCTCCAAACTCTTTCCTTGTAAGATCCTTCTGAAACCCAGTCTCCAACGTCTCCTCTCTGTAACAGTCCTTCTGTACCCCAGTCTTTAAACTCTGCTCTCTGCAACAGTCCTTCTGCACCTAAGTCTTCAACCTCTGCTTTCTGTAACAGTCCTTCTGCAAACAAATCTCCAACCTCTGCTCTTTGTAACATTCCTTCTGCACCCAAGGCTCCAACCTGTGCTCTATGTAAAAGTCCTTCTGCACCCCAGTCTCCAAACTCTGCTCTCTATAACTATCCTTCTGCACCCAGTCTCGAACCTCTGCTCTCTGCAACGATCCTTCTGCACCTCAGTCTCCAACCTCTGCTCTCTGCAACGATCTTTCTGCACACCAGGCTCAAATATCTGCTAGCTGCAACAGTCGTTGTGAACCCCAGTCTCCAACATCGGCTTCCTGCAACAGTTCTTCTGTACCTCAGTCTGAAAACTCTGCTCTCTACAATAATCCATCTTTTCCCCAGTCTCCAACCTCTGCTCTCTGTAACACTCCTTCTGTACCTCAGTCTCCAATCACTGCTCTATGCAAAAGTCCTTCTGCACCCAAGTCTCCAACATCTGCTCTCTGCAAAAGTCCTTCTAGACCCTAGTCTCCATACTCTGCTCACCTAAACGATCCTTTTGGAGTCCAGGCTCCAACATCTGTTCCCTACATAAGTTCTTCTGCGAATCAATCTGCAACTTCTGGTCTCTGCAACAGTCCTTCTTCACCCCATTCTCCATCTTCTGGTCTCTGTAGCAGTTTTTTTGCACCCCAGTGTCCAACATCTGCTCTCTTTAACACTCATTCTCCACCCCAGTCTCCAATCTCTGCTCACTGTAACAGTTCTTCTGTACTGAATTCTGCAATCTCTGCTCTATGCAACAGTCCTTGTGCACCCTAGTCTCCAACATCTACACTCTGAAACAGTCCTTCGACACCCCAGTCTCCAACCTCTGCTCTCTGCAACAGTCCTTCTACACCCCAGTCTCTATACTCTGCTCGCCCAAACGATCCTTCTGCACACCTGTCTCCAACGTCTGCTCTCTGCAACAGACCTTCTACACCCCAGTCTCCATCCTCTGCTCTCTGCAACAGTCCTTGTGCACCCCAGTCTCCATCCTCTGCTTTCTGCAACATTCCTCCTTTACCCCAGTCTCTAAAATCTGCTATCTGCAACAGTCATTCTCCACCCCAGTCTCCAAACTCTGCACTCAGTAAGAGTCCTTCTGTACTGCATTCTCGAAACTCTGCTCTCTGTAAGGATATTTCTTCACCCGAATCTCCAAATTCTGCTTTCTTTTCAGTGCTTCTGCACCCCAGTCTCCAAACTCTGCTCTGTGTAACTGTCCTTCTGCACCTTAGTCTCCAACGTCTGCTTTCTGCTACAGTCCTTCTGGACCCCAGTCTCCATTATCTACTCTCTGCAACAGTCCTTCTGAACTCCAGTGTCTATCCTCTTATCTCTGTAACAATCCTTCTGCACCCCAGTCTCCAAATTCTGCTCTCTGCAGCAGTCCTTCTTCACCCCAGTCTCCAACCTCTGCTCGCTGTAATATGCTTCTGTACCCCAGTCTCCAAACTCTACTCTGTAACATTTTTTCTGCACCCCAGTCTCCAACCTCTTCTCTCTTATCCGTCCTTCTGCACCCCAGTCTCCAACATCTGTTTTCTCTATAAGTCCTCCTGCACCCCAGTCTCCAACCTCTGCTCTCTTTAACAGTCTTTCTGTACCTCAGTCCCCAACCTCTGCTTTCTGCAAGAGTCCTCCTGCACCCCCGTCTCCAACCTCTGCCCTCTGCAACATTCCTTCTGAACCCGAGTCTCCTACCTGTGCTTTCTGTAAAAGTCCTTCTGCACTCCAGTCTCAAATCTCTGCTCTCTGTAATGATGCTTCTGCACCCCAGTCTCTGAACTCTGCTCTCTGCAATGATCTTTCTGCACCTCAGTCTCCAACTTCTGCTCTCTACAACGATCCTTTTGCACCCCAGTCTCAAACAGCTGCACTCTGTAACAGTCCTTCTACACCTCAGTCTCCAAACTCTGCTCTCTGCAACAGTCTTTTTGAACCCCAATCTCCAACATCTGCTCTCTTCAACAGTCCTTCTATACCCAAGTCTCCAACCTCTGCTCTCTATAACAGTCCTTCTGCACCTCAGTCTCCAAACTCTTCTCTCTGAAAGAATCTTCTGCAACCCAGTCTCCAAACTCTGCTCTCTGTAACAGTTTTAATGCTCCCCAGTACCAAACTCTGCTCTCTGTAAGAGGCCTTCTGCACCACAGTCATCAACCTCTGCTCTCTGCAACGATCCTTCTGCACATCAGTCTTTAACCTTTGCTCTAAGCAACGGTCCTTATGCACCCCACTTTCCAAACTTTGCTCTCCTCAACAGTCCTTCTCTACCCCAGTCCCTAACCTCAGCTCTTTGAAAGATCCTTCTGCACCCAAGTCTCCAAACTCTACTCTCTGTAACAGTCCTTCTGCACCCCAGTCTCCAACCTATGCTCTCTGTAACAATTATTCTGCACATTAGACTTTATCCTCTGCTCTCAGCAATGGTCCTTATGCACTCCAGTCTCAAACTTCTGTTCTCTGCAACAGTCTTTCTGCACCACAGTCTGCATCATCTGCTCTTTGTAAGAGTTCTTCTGTACTGCAGACTCCAACCTCTGCTGTCTGTAACGGTCTTTCTGGACCCCAGTCTCCATACTCTAATCGCCCCAGCGATCCTTCAGCACCCCAGTCTCCAACCTCTGGTTTCTACATCAGTTCTTTTGCACCCCAGTCTCCAAACTCTGCTCTCTGTAACAGACATTCTACACCCCAGTCGTTATTCTCTACTCACACAAACGATCCTTCAGCACCCCAGTCTCCAACCTCTGGTCTCTACATCAGTTCTTTTGCACCCCAGTCTCCAATCTCTGCTCTCTGTAACAGTCCTTCTGTACCACAGTCTCAAACCGCTGTTCTCCGTAAGGGTCCTTATACACCCCAGTATCCAAACTCTGCTTTCTGTATCAGTCGTTTTGCACCACAGTCTCAAAACTCTGCCCTCTATAACAGTCCTTCTGCAACTCAATCTGCAACCTCTGCTCTCTGCAACAGTCCTTCTGCACCCGAGTCTCCATCCTCTGCTCTCTGAAACAGTCCTTTTGCACCCCAGTCTCCAATATTTGCTCTCTGCAACAGTCCTTCTCCACTCCAGTCTCCAACCAGTGCTCTCTATAAAGGTCCTTCTGTACTGCATACTCCAAACTCTGCTCTCTGTAAGGCTACTTATACACCCGAGTCTCAAACCACTGCTTTATGTATCAGTCCTTCTGCACCCCAGTCTCCAACCTGTGCTCTGTGTAACTGTCCCTCTGCACCTTATTCTTTAACCTGTGCTCTCTGCTACAGTCCTCCAAGACCCCAGTCTCCAACCTCTGCTCTCTGTAACAATCCTTCTGCATCTCTGTCTCCAACTTCTGCTCTCTGTAACAGTCCTAATGCACCCCAGTCTCCAACATCTGCTCTCTGCAATGGTCCTTCTGCACCACAGTCTCCAATCACTTCTCACTATAATGTTCCTTCTGCACCCCAATTTCCAACCACTGCTCTCTGTAACAGTCCTTCTAAGCCTCAGTCTGAAACTTCTGCTCTCTGCAACAATCCTTCTAAACAACAGTCTCCAAACGGTGCTATCTTTAACAATCCTTCTGCACCCCAGTCTCCAACATGTGCTCTCTGTAACAGGTTTTCTGCAACCCTGTTTCCAAACTCTGGTATCTGTAACAGGCCTTCTACACCCCATTCTTTAACCTCTGCTCTCTGCAAAAGTCCTTCTACATCCCAGTCTCCAACCTCTGCTCTCTGCAACGATCCTTCTGCATTCCAGTCTCTAACGTCTGCTCTCTGTAAGATGCTTCTGCACCCCATTTTCCAAACTTTGCTCTCTGTAACAGTCATTCTGCACCTCAGTCTTTAACCTCATCTCTCTGCAACGGCCCTTGTGCACATCAGTATCCAACCTCTGTTCTCTTCAGCTGTCCTTCTTCATCCCAGGCTACAAACTCTGCTCTCTGTAACAGTCTTTCTGTACCCCAGTCTCCAAACTCTACTTTCCGTATCACTTATTCTGCACCCCAGTCTAAAACCTCTGCTCTCTGTAACAGTCCTTCTGAAACTCAGTCTCCAACCTCTGCTCTCTGCAGTGGTCTTTCTGCACCTGAGTCTCCAAACTCTACTCTCTGTAACAGTGCTTCTACACCTCAGTCTCCACCTTCTGCTCTATGTAAGATCCATCTGCAACCCAGTCTCCAAACTCTGCTCTCTGTAACAGTTTTTTGGCACCTCACTCTCCAAACTCTGCTCTCTGTAAAAGACATTCTGCACCCCAGTCTCAAAACTCTGCTCTCTGTATCAGTCCTTCTGCTCCCCAGTGTCCAACCTCTGCTCTCTGCAACAATCACTCTGCACCCCAGTCTCCAAGCCCTGCTCGCTGCAACAGTCTTTGTGCACCCCAATCTCCAACATCTGCTCTCTGCAACAGTTCTTCTGTACCTCAGTCTGAATACTCTGCTCTCTGCAATAATCCTTCTGCACCTGAGTCTCCAACCTCTGCTCTGTATAACAGTCCTTCTGTACCTCAGTCTTCAACTTCTGCTCTGTATCAGTTCTGCACCCCTGTCTCCCACATCTGCTCTCTGTAACTGTCTTTCTTCACCACAGTCTTCAACCTCTGCTCTGTGTAACAGTCCTTCTGCACCCCAGTGTCAACCTCTGCTATCTGCAAGGATCCTTCTGAATCCCAGTCTCCAACATCTGGTCTCTGCAACAGTCCTTCTGCACCCAAGTCTCCAACATCTGATCTCTGCAACATTCCTTCTGCACCTCAATCTGGAAACTCTGCTGTCTCCAAGGATCCTTCTGCACCCCAGTCTCCTAACTCTGCTCTCCGTAACAGTCCTTCTGCACCTCAGTCTCCAAATTCTGCTCCACGTAAGATTCTTCTGCAACCCAGTCTCCAAATTCTGCTCTCTGTAACAACCCTTCTGCAACCCAGTCTCCAACCTCTGCTCTCTGTATCAGTCCTTCTGCACCCCAGTCACAAAACTTCTGCTCTTTGTAACAGTCCTTCTGCAGCTCAGTCTCCTACATCTGCTCTCTTCAACAGTCCGACAGCACCCCAGATTCCAACTTCTGGTTTCTGCAACAGTCTTTCTACACCCCAGTCTCCAACCTCTGGTATCTGCAACAGTCCTTCTGCACCTTAGTCTCCAACCTCTGCTCTCTGTAACAGTCCCTCTGCACCTCACTCTCCAACATCTGCTCTCTGTAAGTTCCTTCTGCAACCCAGTCTCCAAACTCTGCATTCTGTAACAGTCCTTCTTCACACCTTCTCCCATCTCTCCTATCCGTAACATGCCTTCTGCACCCCAGTATCCAAAGTCTGTTCTCTATAACAATACTTCTGCAACCCAGTCTCAAAACTCTGCTCTCTGTAACACTCCTGCTTCTCCTCGGTCTAAAATCTCTGCTCTATGTAAGATCTTTCTGAAACCTTGTCTAAAAACTCTGCTCTCTGTAACAGTCCTTCTTCACCTCAGTCTCCAAACTCTGTTCTTTGCAACACTCCTTATGCACCCCAGTCGCCAACCTTTACTCTCTGTAACAGTCCTTCCGTACGACAGTCTCCAAACTCTTCTCTCTGTAACGGTCCTTCTGCACCTCAGTCTCCAAACTCTACTTTCTGTATCAGTCCGTCTGCACCCCAGTCTACAACCTCTTCTCTATGTAACAGTCCTTCTTCACCTCATATCCAAACTCTGCTATCTGCGACTGTCTTTATGCACCCCAGTCTCCAACCTCTGCTGTCTGCAAAATTCCTTCTGCACCCCAGTCTGCAACATGTGCTCTTTGTAACAGTCGTTCTGCAGCCAAGTCTCCAACTCTGCTCTCTGTAATGATCCTTCTGTACCTCAGTCTTAAACCTCTGCTCTCTGCAACAGGCCTTCGGCAACCCAATCTCCAAACTCTATTCTCGGTAACAGTCCATATCCATCTCACTCTTCAACCTCTGCTCTCTGAAAGAGTCCTTTTGCACCCCAAACTCCAACATCTGCTCTCTGCAACAGTCCTTCTGCACCCCAGTGTCCGAACTCTGCTCTCTGAAACGATCTTTCTGCACCCCAGTCTCCAACCTCTGCTCTGTGAAAGATCCTTCTGACCCCAGTTTCCAAACTCTTCTCTCTGTAATAATCCTTCTCCATGCCAGTCTCCAACCTCTGCTTTCTGCAACGGTCCTACCTCACCCCAGTCTACAAACTCTGTACATTGCAACACTCATTCTGCTCCCCAGTCTCAGAACTCTGCTCTCTGTAACAGTATTTATGTACCACAGTCTCCAAACTCTGTTCTCTGTAAAGGTCCTTTTGCACGCCAGTCCTCCACCTCTGCTTTCTTTGTCCATCCTTCAGAACCTCAGTCTCCAACCTCTGCTCTCAGAAAAAGTCATTCTGCAACCGATTCTCCAAATTCTGTTCTCTGCAACAGTCCTTCTGAACAAAAGTATCCAACATCTGCTCTCTGGAAAACTCCTTGTGTACCCTAGTCTCCAACCTCTGCTCTCTGCAACAGTTTTTCTGTACTGCAGTCTCCAACTTCTGCTCTCTGCAAAAGTCCTTCTGCACCTCAGTCTGAAAATTTTGCTTTCTCCAACAATTTTTCTGCACCCCAGACTTCAACATCTGCTCTCTGTAACAGTCCTTCTGCACCTCAGTCTCCAAACTCTGCTCTATGTAAGATCCTTCTGCAACACAGTCTCCAAAATTTGCTCTCTGTAACAGTCCTTCTGTATCTCGGCTCAAACCTCTGCTCTCTGTAACAGTCGATCTACACCTCAGCCTGAAACCTCTTCTCTCTGCAGGATCCATGAGAACCCCAGTCTCCAAAAACTGCTCTCTGTAATAGTCCTGCTGCACCTCAGTCTCCAAACTCTGTTCTCTTTAAGATACTTCTGCCACCCAGTCTCTTAACTCTGATCTCTATAACACTCTTTCTGAACCCCAGTCTTCAACCTCTGCTCTCTTTAACAAGCCTTCTGCACCCCAGTCTCTGAACTCTTCTCTCTGCAACGATCATTCTACACCTTATTCTGCAAAGTCTGCTCTCTGCAACGATCATTCTACACCTCATTCTCCAACTTCTGCTCTCTCTAAGATCCTTCTGCAACCATGTCTCCAAACTCTGCCCTCTCTAACAGTCCTTCTGCACCACTTCTCCAAACTCTTTTCTCCATAACAGGCCTTCTGGACCCCAGTCTCTAAAGGCTGTTCTCTATAACAAGCCTTCTGCACCCCAGTCTCCAACCTCTGCTCTCTGCAACAGTCCTTCTGCACCCCAGTTTCCAACCTGTGGTCTCTGCAACAGTCTTTCTGGACCTCAGTCTTAAAACACTGTTCTCTGCTACGATCGTTTTGCACCTCAGTCTCCAAACTCTATGCTCTGTAACTGTCCTTCTGCACCTGGGTCCCCAACATCTGGTCTTTGTTAGATCCTTCTTCAACCCAGTCTCCAAACTCTATAATCTGTAACAGTCCTTCTAGAGCCCTTCTTCACACTCTGCTCTCCGTAATATGCCTTCTGCACCTCAGTCTCCAACCTCTGCTCTCTGCAACAATTCTTCTGCACCCTAGTCTCCAAAGTCTTCTCTTTTCAACAGTCCTTCTGCACCTCAGTCTCCAAATTCTGCGCTCTGCAACAGTCCTTCTTCACCCAAGACTCCAACGTCTGCTCTCTATAACGGTCCCTCTTTACCCCAATTTCCAACCTCTGCTTTCTGTAACAGTCCTTCTGCACCTCAGTCACCAAACTCTGCTCTCTGTAAGAGTCCTGCTGCACTTCAGTCTCCAACCTCTGCTCTCTGTTACAGTCCTTCTGCACCTCAGTCTGAAACCTCTGCTCTCTGCACTATCCTTCTGCCCCCCAGTCTACAATCACTGCTCTCTTTAACATTCGTCCTGCACCACAGTCACCAACCATTCCTCTCTGTAAGATCCTTCTGAAACCAATCCTCAAAACTGTGCTCTCTATAACAGTCGTTCTGCAACGCAGTCTCAAAACCCTGCGCTCTGTAGCAGGTCTTATGCACCCCAGTCTCCAAACTCTGTTCTCTGAAACACTCCTTCTGCATGCCAGTCTGCAACCTCTGCTCTCTGTAAGGGTCCTTCTACACCCCAGTCTCACACCTCTGCTTTCTGTATCATAATTCTTTACCCCAGTCTCCAACGTCTGCTTTGTTTAACAGTCCTTCTGCATCTCAGTCTCCAACCTCTGCTCTCTTAAACAGTCCTTCTACACCCCAGTCTCCAACCTCTGCTTTCTGCAACATTCCTTCTGCACCCGAGTCTCCAACCTGTGCTCTCTGTAAAAGTCCTTCTGCACTGCAGTCTCCCACCTTTTCTCTCTATAATGATCCTTCTGCAGCCCAGTCTCCACATCTGCTCTCTTCAACGATTCTTCTGCAACTCAGTCTCCAACTTCTGCTCTCTTCAACGATCCTTCTGCACCCCAGTCTCCAACCTCTGCTCTCTGTAACTGTTTTTTTGCACATCGGAATCCAACTTCTGCTTTCTGCAACCGTCCTTCTGCACCCCTGTCTCCAACCTCTGCTAACTGCAAAGATCCTTATGCTCCCCAGTCTCCAACATCTTCTCTCTGCAACAGTCTTTCTCCAACCCAGTCTACAACTTCTGCTTTCTTCAAAGGTCCTTCTGCAACCCAGTCTCCAACATCTGTTCTCTGCATCAGTCCTTCTACTCGCCAGTCTCCAACATCTGCTCTCTGTAACGGTCCTTCTGCACCCCAGTCTCCAACATCTGCACTCTGAAACAGTTCTTCTATAAACCATTCTTCCACCTCTGCTCTCTGTAACAGTCCTCCTTTATTGCAGTCTTTGAACTCTGCTCTCTGCATGGTCCTTCTGCACCCCAGTCTCCAACCTCTTTTTTCTGTATCAGTCCTTATGAACACCAGTCTCCAAACTCTGCTCTCTGTAACAGTCCTTCTGCAACTCAGTCTCCAACACCTGCTCCCTGCAACAAGTCCTTCTTAACCCCATTCCTCCAAACTCTGCAATCTGCAACAGTCCTTCTGCACCGCAGACATCAAACTCTGCTCTCTGTAACAATTTTTCTTAATCTCTGTCTCCAACTCTGCTCTCGGCAATGGTCCTTCTGCACCTCAGTCTCCAACCTCTACTCTCTGTAACAGTCTTTCTGCACCTCAGTCTCCAACCTCTGCTCTCTGTACGATCCTTCTGCAACCCTGTCTCCAAACTCTGCTCTCTGTAACAGTAATTCTGCACCCCAGTCTCCAACCTCTGCTCTCTGTCACAGTCTTTCTAAACCCCAGTTTCCAACCTCTGCTCTCTGCAACAGTCCTTCTGCACCCCAGTATTCAACTTATGTTCTCTGTAACAATCCTTCTGCACCTCAGTTCCCAAACACTGACCTCTGCAATGGTTCTACTGTACCCCAGTCTATACCTCTTGTCTCTGCAATGATCCTTTTGCACCCCAGTCTCAAACCTCTGCTCTCTGCAAAAATCTTTGTGCACAACAGTCTCTAAATTCTGCTTTCTGAAACAGTTATTCTGCAACTCAGTCTCCAAACTCTGCTCTCTGTAACAGTCTTTCTGCACCCCAGTCACTATCCTCTGCTCTCTCTTAGATTCTTCTACACCCCAGTTTCCTAACTCTGCTCTCTGTAACATTCCTTTTTCACCCCAGTCTCCAACCTCTGCTTTCTGCAACGGTCCTTGTGCACGACAGTCTCCAACCTCTGTTCTCGACGAAAGTCCTTCTGCACCCCAGTCTCCAAACTCTGCTCTGGGTATAATTTCTTCTGCACCTCAGTCTCCAACCTCTGCTTTATGTAAGATATTTTTGCAACCCAGTCTCAAAACTCTGCTCACTGTAACAGTCCTTCTGCTCCCCAGTCTCAAACCTCTGATCTGTGCAACAGTTCGTCTGCACCACAGTCTCCAAACTTTTCTCTCTGAAAGATCCTTCTGCACCCCAGTGTCCTAACTCTGATCTCCATAACAGTTCTTTTTTCACCCCAGCCTGCAACCTCTACTCACTGTAACAATCCTTCTGCACCTATGTCTCCAACATCTGCTCTCTGCAACGGTCCTTCTGCACCCCATTCTCCAACCTTTGTTGTCTGCAAGAGTCCTTCTGCATGTCAGTCTCCAACCTCTTCTCCCGGCAAAAATCTTTCTGCACCCCAGTCTCCAACCATTGCTCTCGGCAACATTTCTTCTGCACCCCACTCTTTAACCTCTGCTCTATATAAGATCCTTCTGCACCCCAATCGCCAAACTCTGATCTCTGTATTTGTCCTTTTGCACCCCAGTCTCCAACCTCTGCTCCCTGCAACAATCCTTCTACACCCCAGTCTCCAACTTCAGCTCTCTGCAAAAGTTCTTCTGCATCCCAGTCTTTAATATCTACTCTCTGAAACAGTCTTTCTGCATCCTATTCTCCAACTTCTGCACTCTGAAACAGTCCTTCTGTACTCTGGTCTACAAACTCTGCTCTCTGTAAGAGTCCTTCTGTACTGCAGTCTCCAACCTCTGCTTTCTGTAAGGTTCATTCTGGACCCAAGTTACCAACATCTGCTTTCTGTATCAGTCCTTCTGCACCCAAGTCTCCAACCTCTGCTCTCTGTAACAGTCCTTCTGAATCTCAGTCTTTAACATCTGCTCTCTATAACAGTCCTTCTGCACCCAAGTCTCCAAACTCTGCTCTCTGCAACAGTCCTTTTACACTCCAGTCTTCAACCTCTGCTCTGTGTAACAGTCCTTCTGCAACCCAGTTTCCAATCTCGGCTCTCTGCAACGATCCTTCAGCATCCCCGTCTCCAACATATGCTCTCTGCAACCGTCCTTCTACACCCAAGTCTCCAACCTCCGCTCTCTGCAACGATCCTTCTGCACACCAGTCTCTAACCTCTGCTCTCTGCAGTAATCCTACTGCACCCCAGTCATCAACCTCTGCTCTTTGTAACAATCCATCTGCACCGCAGTCTCCAAACTCTGCTCTACGTAATATTCTTCTGCAACCCAGTCTCCAAACTCTGCTCTCTGTAACAGCACTTCTGTACCCAGTCTCCAACATGTGCTCTCCGTAACAGCCTTCTGCACAAAAGTCTCCAAACTCTGCTCTCTGTATCAGTCCTTCTACACCCCAATCTCCAAACTTTGCTCTCTGTAACAGTCCTTCTGCATCTCAGTCTATAACATCTGCTTTCTATAACAGTCCTTCTGCACCCCAGTCTCCAAACTCTGCTCTCTGCAACAGTCCTTCTACACTCCAGTCTTCAACATCTGCTCTGTGTAGCAGTCATTCTGCAAACTAGTTTTTAATCTCGGCTCTCTGCAACGATCCTTCTGCATCCCAGTCTCCAACATCTGCTCTCTGCAACCGTCCTTCTGAACCCAAGTCTCCAATGTCTGCTCTCTGCAACGATCCTTCTGCACACCAGTCTCCAACCTCTACTCACTGCAATAATCCTACTGCACCCCAGTCGCCAACCTCTGCTCTCTGTAACAATCCTTCTGCACCACAGTCTCCAAACTCTGCTCTATGTAATATTCTTCTGCAACCCAGTGTCCAATCTCTGCTCTCTGTAACAGCCCTTCTGTACCCAGTCTCCAACCTCTGCTATCTGCAACAGTCCTTCTGAACCTCAGTCTCCAAATTATACTCTCTAAAAAAGTCCTTCTGCACCCATGTCTCAAACACCTGCTCCCGACAAGAGTCCTTCTTCACCCCAGTTTCCAGCCTCTGCTATCTGCAAAAGTCTTTCTGAACCACAGTCTCCAAACTCTGCTCTACATAATATTCTTCTGCAACCCAGTCTCCAAACTCTGCTCTCTATAACAGCCCTTCTGTACACAGTCTCCAGCCTCTGCTCTTTGTAACAGCCTTCTGCACCCCAGTCTCCAAACTCTGCGATCTGCATCTGTCTTTCTGCACCCCAGTCTCCAAACTCTGCTCTCTTTAACAGTCTTTCTGCATCTCAGTCTCCTAACTCTACTCTCTGCAACAGTTCTTCTGCACACCAGTCTTCAACGTCTTCACTCTGAAACAGTTCTTCTCAACTCCAGTCTGCAACCTCTGCTCTCTGTAACAGTCCTCCTGCATTGCAGTCTCCAAACACTGCTGTCTGTAATGGTCCTTCTTCTCCTCAGTTCGCAACCTCTGCTTTCTGTACCAGTCCTTTTCACCCCAGTCTCCAACCTCTGCTCCCTGCACCAATTTTTCTGCACCCCAGTCTCCAACTTCAGTTCTCTGCAACAGTTCTTCTGCATCCCAGTCTTTAACATCTACTCTCTGAAACAGTCTTTCTGCATCTCATTCTCCAACCTCTGCACTCTGAAACAGTCCTTCTGTACCCTGGTCTCCAAACTCTGCTCTCTGTTAGAGTCCTTCTGTACTGCAGTCTCCAAACTCTGCTCTCTGTAAGGTTCATTCTGAACCCAAGTCTCCAACCTCTGCTTTCTATATCAGTCCTTCTGCACCCAAGTCTCCAACCTCTGCTCTCTGTAAAAGTCATTCTGCAACTCAGTCATTAACATCTGCTCTCTATAACAGTCCTTCTGCACCCCAGTCTCCAAACTCTGCCCTCTGCAACAGTCTTTCTACACTCCAGTCTTCAACCTCTGCTCTGTGTAAGAGTCTTTCTGCAACCCAGTTTCCAATCTCTGCTCTCTGCAACGATCCTTCTGCATCCCCGTCTACAATATCTGCTCTCTGCATCCGTCCTTCTGCACCCAAGTCTCCAACCTCCGCTATCTGCAACGATCCTTCTGCACACCAGTCTCCAACCTCTGCTCTCTGCAATAATCCTACTGCACCCCAGTAGCCAACCTCTGCTCTCTGTTACAATCCTTCTGCACCGCAGTCTCCAAAATCTGCTCTACGTAATATTCTTCTGCAACCCAGTCTCCAAACTCTGCTCTCTGTAACAGCACTTCTGTACCCAGTCTTCAACCTCTGCTTTCTGTAACAACCTTCTGCACCCCAGTCTCCAAACTCTGCTCTCTGTATAAGTCCTTCTGCACCCCAGTCTCCAAACTTTGCTCTCTGTAACAGTCCTTCTGCATCTCAGTCTATAACATCTGCTCTATATAACAGTCATTCTGCACCCCAGTCTCCAAACTCTGCTCTCTGTAACAGTCCTTCTACACTCCAGTCTTCAACTTCTGCTCTGTTTAGCAGTTTTTCTGCAAACTAGTTTTTAATCTCTGCTCTCTGCAACGATCCTGTTGCATCCCAGTCTCCAACATTTGCTCTCTAACCTCTGCTCTCTGCAATAATCCTACTGCACCCAAGTAGCCAACCTCTGCTCTCTTTAACAATCCTTCTGCACCACAGTCTCCAAAATCTGCTCTACGTAATATTCTTCTGCAACCCAGTCTCCAAATTCTGCTCTCTGTAACAGCCCTTCTGTACCCAGTCTCCAACATCTGCTATCTGCAAAAGTCCTTCTGAACCTCAGTCTTTAAATTTTACTCTCTGCAAAAGTCCTTCTGCACCCATGTCTCCAACTCCTGCTCCCTGGAACAGTCCTTTTTCACCCCAGTTTCCAACCTCTGCTATCTGCAAAAGTACTCCTGCACCACAGTCTCCAAACTGTGTTCTACGTAATATTCTTCTGCAACAAAGTCTCTAAACTCTGCTCTCTGTAACAGCCCTTCTGTACACAGTCTCCAACCTCTGCTCTTTGTAACAGCCTTCTGCACCTTAGTCTCCAAACTCTGCGCTCTGCATCAGTCTTTCTGTACCCCAGCCGCCAAACTGTGCTCTCTGTAACAGTCTTTCTGCATCTCATTCTCCTAACTCTACTCTCTGTAACAGTTCTTCTGCACACCAATCTCCAACGTCTTCACTCTGAAAGAGTTCTTCTCAACTCCAGTCTCCAACCTCTGCTCTCTGTAACAGTCCTCCTGCATTGCAATCTCCAAACACTGCTTTCTGTAATGGTCCTTTTGCACTTCATTCCCCAACCTCTGCTTTCTGTATCAGTCCTTCTGCACCCCAGTCTCCAAACTCTGCTATCTGCAACAGTCTTTTGCACCTCAGTCTCCAAATTCTACTCTCTGCAAAAGTCCTTCTGCTACCATGTTTCAAACACCTGCTCCCTGCAACAGTCCTTCTTCACCCCAGTTTCTAAACTCTGCTATCTGCAACAGTCCTTCTGCACACCAGTCTCAGAACTCTGCTCTCTGTAACAGCTTTCTGCACCTCAGTCTCCAAATTCTGCTCTCTGCATCAGTCCTTCTGCACCCCAGTCTTCAACCTCTGCTCTGTATAACATTCCTTCTGCACCGCAGTCTGAAACCTCTGCTCTCTGTAATAGTCCTTCTGCACTATATTCTCCAACCTCTGCTCTCTGTTACAGTCTTTGTATACCGCAGTCTCCAACCTCTGTTCTCTGTAACGGTCTCTCTGCACCCCAATTTCCAACCTCTGCTTTCTGTAACAGTCCTTCTGCACCTCAGTCACAGAACTCTGCTCTCTGTAATCGTCCTTCTGCACCTCAGTCTCCATCCTCTGTTCTCTGTAATAGTCCTTCTGGTGCTCGCTTCGGCAGCACATATACTAAAATTGGAACGATACAGAGAAGATTAGCATGGCCCCTGTGCAAGGATGACATGCAAATTCGTGAAGCGTTCCATATTTTTACAACAAGAGGTATCTCAGTAAAGGAGGAGGAAAATAACCAAAAAAGTAAAACTAGCCAAACTAAAATAAATAAATAAAGAATCATGACTGGAAGTACAAATCATATCTCAATTGTAACTTTAAATGTTAATGGCCTAAACTCACCAATCAAGAGACATAGGCTAGCAACCTGGATCAAAAAAACAAATCCAACAATATGCTGCCTTCAGGAGACTCATATGATAGGAAAAGACATACACAGGCTGAAGGTAAAAGGTTGGGAAAAATAATACCACTCACATGGCCCTCGGAAGCAAGCAGGAGTGGCCATACTCATATCAATTAAAATCAACTTCAAACCTAAGTTAATTAAGAAGGATAAAGAAGGACACTATATACTGTTAAAAGGGACCATCCACCAACAAGACATAACAATTATCAATTTGTATGCACCAAACAATGGAGCTGCAATCTACATAAAACAAACGCTCCTCAAGTTCAAGAGTCAAATAGACCATAACACAATAATTACGGGTGACTTCAACACACCTCTCTCGCCATTAGACAGATCCTCTAGACAAAAACTGAATAAAGAAATTATAGAACTCAACAGCACAATCAATAACCTAGACCTAACTGACATATATAGAATATACCAACCATCATCAAGTGGATACACGTTCTTCTCAGTAGCACATGGATCCTACTCAAAAATAGACCATATATTATGCCATAAGGCAAATCTTAGTAAATATAAAAGTGTGGAGATAATACCATGCACCATATCTGACCATAATGGAATGAAATTGGAAATCAATGATAAAAAAAGGAAGGAAAAATCTTACACCACATGGAAAATGAACAATATGTTATTGAATGATCAATGGGTTACAGAGGACATAAAGGAAGAGATAAAAAACTTCTTAGAGACAAATGATAATACAGACACAACATACCGGAATCTATGGGACACAATGAAAGCAGTTTTAAGAGGTAAATTCATATCCTGGAGTTCTTTCATCAAAAAAAGAAAAAACCAACAAATAAATGAACTCACACTACACCTCAAAAACCTAGAAAAGGAAGAACAAAACAACAGCAATTGTAGTAGAAGACAAGAAATAATTAAAATTAGAGCAGAAATAAACGAAATTGAAACAAAAAAAAACATTGAAAAAATTGATAAAACTAAAAGTTGGTTCTTTGAAAAAATAAATAAGATAGACAAGCCCTTAGCTATGCTAACAAAAAGAAGAAGAGAGAGAACTCAAATTACAAATATACGGGATGAAAAACGCAATATCACAACAGACACTACAGAAATACAGAAGATAATTAGAAAGTATTTTGAAACCCTATATTCTAATAAAATAGAAGATAGCGAAATATCGATAAATTTCTTAAGGCATATGATTTGCCCAGATTGAGACAGGAAGACACACACAATTTAAACGGACCAATAACAAAGGAAGAAATAGAAGAAGCCATCAAAAGACTACCAACCAAGAAAAGCCCTGGACCTGATGGGTTTACAGCAGAGTTCTACAAAACCTTCAAAGAAGAACTAATACAAATACTTTTCAAACTATTTCAAGAAATAGAAAAAGAAGGAGCTCTTTCAAATTCATTCTATGAGGCCAACATCACCCTGATCCCAAAACCAGACAAAGACACTTCAAAGAAAGAAACCTACAGACCAATATCTCTAATGAACTTGGATGCAAAAATTCTCAATAAAATTCTGGCGAATCGAATACAAAAACATATCAGAAAACTTGTGCACCATGATCAAGTAGGATTCATCCCTGGGATGCAAGGATGGTTCAATATACGGAAATCAATACATGCTATTCACCACATCAATAGGCTTAAAGACAAGAACCATATGATCATCTCGATAGATGCAGAAAAAGCATTTGACAAAATACAACATCCCTTTATGTTCAAAACATTAGAAAAACTAGGGATATCAGGAACTTACCTCAACATTGTAAAAGCTATATATGCTAAACCTCAGGCTAGCATCATCCTAAACGGAGAAAAACTGAAGGCATTCCCTCTAAAATCTGGAACAAGACAGGGATGTCCTCTATCACCACTTCTATTCAATTTAGTTCTCGAAGTACTAGCCAGAGCAATTAGACAGACAAAAGAAATTAAAGGCATAAAAATAGGAAAAGAAGAAATTAAATTATCGCTATTTGCAGATGACATGATAATTTACTTAACAGACCCAAAAGGATCTACAAAGAAGCTGCTAGAGTTAATAAATGAATTCAGCAAAGTGGCAGGATATAAAATCAACACGCACAAATCAAAGGCATTCCTGTATATCAGCAACAAAACCTCTGAAATGGAAATAAGGAAAACCACTCCATTCACAATATCCTCAAAGAAAATAAGATACTTGGGAATCAACCTAACAAAAGAGGTGAAAGATTTATACAATGAAAACTACAGAACCCTAAAGAGAGAGATAGAAGAAGATCTCAGAAGATGGAAAAATGTACCCTGTTCATGGATAGGCAGAACTAACATCATCAAAATGGCGATATTACCCAAAGTTCTCTACAGGTTTAATGCGATGCCAATCAGAATCCCAAAGACATTTCTTATAGAAATAGATAAAGAAATCATGAAATTCATATGGAAAAACAAAAGACCCAGAATAGCAAAAGCAATTCTAAGCAGGAAGTGTGAATCTGGAGGTATAGCGATATCAGAGCTCAAACTGTACTACAAAGCAATAGTAACAAAAACAGCATGGTACTGGTACCAAAACAGGCAGGTGGACCAATGTTACAGAATAGAGGACACAGAGACGAATCCACAAAGTTACAACTATCTTATACTTGATAAAGGGGCTAAAAACATGCAATGGAGGAAGGATAGCATCTTCAACAAATGGTGTTGGGAAAATTGGAAATCCATATGCAACAAAATGAAATTGAATCCCTTTCTCTGGCCAGCCTCAAAAGTTAACTCAAAATGGATCAAGGAGCTAGATATAAAAACAGAGACACTGCGTCTGATAGAAGGAAAAGTTGGCTACGATCTACATATTGTGGGGTCGGGCTCCAAATTCCTTAATAGAACGCCCGTAGCCCAAGAGTTAATAACAAGAATAAACAAATGGGACCTACTTAAACTAAAAAGTTTTTTCTCAGCAAGAGAAACAGTAAAAGAGGTAAATAGAGAGCCTACATCCTGGGAACAAATTTTTACCCCTCACACCTCAGATAGAGCCCTAATATCCATAATATACAAAGAACTCAAAAAATTAAACAATAAGATAACAAATAATCCAATCAACAAATGGGCCAAGGACCTGAACAGACACTTCTCAGAGGAGGACATACAATCAATTCACAAGCACATGAGAAAATTCTCATCATCTCTAGCAATCAGAGAAATGCAAATCAAAACCACCCTAAGATACCATTTCACTCCTGTAAGATTGGCAGCCATTATGAAGTCAAACAACAATAAGTGTTGGCGAGGATGTGGGGAAAAGGGCACACTTGTTGACTGCTGGTGGGACTGCAAAATGGTGAGGCCAATTTGGAAAGCAGTATGTAGATTCCTGGGAAAGCTGGGAATGGATCCACCATTTCACCCAGCTATTGCCCTTCTTGGACTATTCCCTGAGTACCTTAGAAGAGCACACTATACGGATACGGCCACATCAATGATTATAGCAGCACAATTCAGAATAGCTAGACTGTGGAACCAACCTAGATGCCCTTCAATAGATGGGTGGATAAAAAAATTGTGGCAGCTATACACAATGGAGTATTATGCAGCACTAAGAAACGACAAAATCATAGAATTTGCAGGGAAATGGATGGCATTAGAGCAGATTATGCAAAGTGAAGCTATTCAAGCCCTAAAAAACAAATGTCAAATGTCTTCTTTGATATAAAGAGAGCCACTAAGAATAGAACAGGAAGGAAGAGCATGAGGAAAAGACCAACAGTAAACTAAGACGAATGGGGGGAGAGAAAGGAAGAGAGAAGGGAAAACATATGAAAATGGTAGGAGACCTTCAGTGATACACAAAATTATAAGAGGTTATGAGGGGCAAGGGGGTGGGGGGAAAAGGGGAGAGAATTGAACAACAGCAGAGGAGGTAGAGAGGGAAGATGGGAGGGGAGGGGAGGGGGTATAGTAGGGGATAGGAAAGGTAGCAGAATACAACAGTCACTAATATACCATTATGTAAAAATGTGAGTATGTAACAGAAGTGAGTCTGTATTATGTATTTGGGGAGTTCAAAACCCAATTGAGTCGAATGTATGAAAGATGATATGTCTTGAGCTCTGTAATGTTTTGAACAATCAATAAAAAAAAAGAAAAAAAATTAAAAAAAAATAGTCCTTCTGCACCTCAGTCTGAAACCTCTGCTCTCTGCATGATCCTTCTGCACCCAGTCTCCAACCACTGCTCTCTGTAATAGTCGACCTGCACCTCAGTCACAAACCTCTGCTCTCTGTAAGATCTTTCTGCAACCCAGCCTCCAACCTCTGCTCTCTGTAGCAGGCCTTTTGCAACCCAGTCTCTAAACTCTGCTCTCTGAAACAGTTCTTTTTCACGCCAGTCTCCAAACTCTGCTCTCTTTAAGGGTCCTTCTGCACCCCAGGCTCCCACCTCAGCTTTCTGTATCATAATTCTTCAAACGAATCTCCAACGTCTTCTCTTCTCTGTTTAACAGTCCTTCTTCATCTCAGTCTCCTAACTCTGCTCTCTGCAACAGTCCTTCTGCACCTCAGTCTCAAAACTCTTTATTCTGCAACATTCCTTCTGTACCCCAGGCTTTAACCTGTTCTATCTTTAACAGTCCTTCTGCACCCCAGTCTCCCACCTCTGCTCTCTGTAACGATCCTTCTGCAGCCCAGTTTCCAACTCTTCTCTCTGAAATGATTCTTCTGAAACTCCGTCTCCAACTTCTGCTGTCTTCAATGATCCTTCTGCACCTCACTCTTTTAACTCTGCTCACTGAAACAGTTTTTCTGCACCTCAGTCTACAAACTCTGCTCTCTGCAACAGTCCTTCTACACTCCAGTCTTTAACCTCTGCTCTGTTTAGCAGTCCTCCTGCAAACTAGTTTCCAATCTCTGCTCTCTGCAAGTATCCTTCTGCATCCCAGTCTCCAACATCTGCTCTCTGCAATGATCCTTCTGCACATTAGTCTTCACCCTCTGCTCTCTTCAATAATCCTACTGCAACCCAGTCACCAAACTATGCTCTCTGTAACAATCCTTCTGCACCACAGTCTCCAATATCTGCTCTATGTAATATTCTTCTGCAACCTAGTCTCCAAACACTGCTCTTTGTAACAGTCCTTCTGCACACCAGTGTCCAACCTTCGCTCTCTGCAATGATTGTTCTTCACCCCAGTCCCCAACCTCTTCTCTCTGTAACAGTCATTCTGAACCCCAGTCTCCAACATCTTCTCTCTGCAACAGTCTTTCTGCACCTCAGTCTGAAAACTCTGCTCTCTGCAATGATCCTTGTGCACCCCAGTCTTTAACATCTACTCTCTGAAACAGTCCTTCTACACCCCTGTCGAAATGCATAAGAATGAGACATGAACTATCGCTCACCCTGCAAAAAGTCAACTCAAAATGCATTAAACACCCAGGCACTATACCAGAAATTATGCAGTTTCAAGGAAAAAACAAAGTCAATACTCCAACCTACAGGCAGAGGCAATGACTTTCTCAATAGGATGCTAAAGCTCAGGAGATAACATTAAAAGTTAGCTAATAGGATGGTATCAAATTAAGAAGGTTCTGCCCAGCAAATGAGACAATTAGAATATGAAGAGAGAACCGACGGAAAGGGAGAAAATCTTTATGAGGTGCTCTTCTAAAAGAGGATGAATATTCAGAATATTAATAAAGAACTCAAAAAACTTAACATCAAACCCACAATTATTAAATAACCAAATTATCAAATAACCCAATTACCAAAAGGGAAACTAAATGAACTAAACAGACACATCTTAGAAGAAAATATGTGAGTGGCCAACAAATATATGAAAATACTTGCAAGTCAAGACTACCCTGAGATTTCATCTCACTTCAGTGACAAAGGCAACCACCAAGAATACAAACAGAAATGAGTGTGACAAGGAAAGAATTGGAGAGAAAGGAGCACTCTCACCCTGTTGGTGGACATGTGAATTAGCACAACCACCACGGAAATCGGGATGGAGGCTCCTCAGGAGTAGCCATGGACCACCCTGCGACCCAGCTCTACCTCTGCTTGGTATTTATCACAGTGGATCGAAGTCATCATACTATAATGACACATACATGCCCATGAACTAGCCAAGGTGACATCAGTGGACGAAAGGATAAAGAACATCTGGTATATGCACACTGGAATTTCATTCAGCCATAAAGAAGAAGGAAATTATGTCATGCTGGAAGATGGATGGATCTTCAGAACATTTAGGGAAATAAGCAACTCAGAAAGTTAAGGGCCGTATGTTTTTCCTCTGTTAAAGCTAGAGGGGGAAAAGGAAGGAAAGTTGGGAAGGGAGTCTCATCATGAAAGTTGAAAGAAGATCATTAGAGTCAAGGCACCAGGGGAGGAGGTGAGGAAAAGGGAAATATTGGAATGATATTGGCCAAAGTTCACGGTTATTTTGTGTGCATGTTCAAATATGTGTCAGCCAATCCCACCATTATGGATGACTACAATGCACCAATGAAGTGTGAAAAGAAGAGTTTCACATTACATGGGACAGGCACTATTATAGGAGGGTGCCCATTTTTTCGAGTCTATAAATACCTCGATCATTTACCACTGTCAAAAATCTCTACAGATTCGAATGTTCTGATCACTGCTCCACCACATGGCCTCTTCTACTTCAGGGTCCCCTTATTCTCATTAAAATCAGGGAGCCCGTTTCAACGATGCCATCTATTAATGTCTTCCCATGCTGCAGAGGACAGTGGCTGCGGGAGGAAGAACATGGCTGCCAGCGAAGTGGCAGCACATACAATACCTCCATGGTAAGGGGATCAGAGAGACTCATTAATACACCCACATGCGTCCTGCTGGGAAACTTCAGGCAAATTTCCTTGAAAGGAGACCTTCCTGGAACTAGTAAGTTTAATAGGAGGTGTCAGATTGTCACAAAATACTGAATCTCGGCAACCCAGAGCAGGGGCACAGTCCCGCCGGGGCCACCGAATGGCCGCTGCCTACACATTGCAGTGAGCATAGGAGCGGACACTAACCACCTGGACCCCCGCGGGCGGGCTCTGTGAACCCAAGCCGACCGCTGCCCACATGCTGCAGCGTTCGTGGGAACGGTCGCTGCCTGCCTGGGTCTCCGCGAGCTGGCTCTGTGAATCGCAGCCGGCCGCAGGCCACACGCTGCATTGTTCTTGGGAACCATTGCTGCCTGCCTGAACCCCCGCAGGCGGGCCCTGTGAAACCAAGCCGGCCGCCGCCCACATGCTGCAGCGAGTTTAGGAGCAGGAGCGGCCTGCCTGGGTCCCCGCAGCTCGGCTTTGTGAACCGCCCACACGTAGCAGCGAACTTGGGAGCCGTTGCTGGCTATCTGCCTGCCACCCCTCCCCCGGGCTGGCTTGGTGAACCTCAGCCGGCCGCTGCTCACACAGTGCAGTGAAGTTGGGAGACGGCGCTGCCTGCTTGGCTGCTTGGGCCCCCGCAGACCAGCTCTGTGAACCGCCGCTAGCTACCGCCAAGAAGCCGCTGCCTACACCCTTGCAGTGAGTGGGGGAGCAGGCGCTGCCTGCCCGGCCCCGAAGGCCCGAATCTGTGAACCTTCTCTGGCGGTTTGGAGCTGCAGACGACCACCCTCCACCTGCCAATCCAGTGCTGCAAACGACCCCTGACCAGCTCTGCAAAAGGCCCCGCCCACACAGCGAACAGCAGGAATGGAGACCCGCCCAATCCGGGAGGAAGTACCGCTGCACAGTGATTGACTCCCGCCTAATGAGAGGAGAAACTTGGCCCAGTGGGCATAGCTCCACCCACTGGAAGAGCAGTTAATCGAATTCTAGGACTGCATTTATAAAAAATTTTTTTTGCTGTCTTTTTAAATGTTTTTTAATCCATCTTATTTTATTTTATTCTATTTTTTAAATCTCATTTTCTATTTCTACTATTATTATTTTTCTTTAAATCCCTTTTAATCTTCTATTTTTTTTCTATCTTTCTTTTCTCCTGTCTTTACATCTCTTTTTAATTTTCTTATTCCCCCTTCCTTGAATTCTACCTGCTTACTCTTATTCTCTTTAGTGACTTCTACCCATCCCTTATAATACATTTCCTCCCAAGCTTCAAATATATTAATAGGAGTAAACAGTAACTCAGCAGTCAAACAGAACAAGAAACAATATGAACAGCATGAAAAAGCAAGGAAGAAAAGGAGTGCAAACAATGCAGGGCAGCCTAATATTCAGGAGGATATAGAATCACCAGAAAAATGGTCATATAAAGAACTCATGAAACACCTGAGACAGATGGAACGGAACCTTAAAGAGGATACAAGACAGCAAATTCAAGCAGCGAAAGAACACATTGAGAATGTATTACACAAACAGATAGAGAAAAAGTTAAGCATCTTTATCAGGAGATAGAGACTATAAAAAAGAATCAAACCATAATCTTAGAAATGAAGGAAACTATAAACCAAAATAAAAACTCAAATGAGAGTATCATTAATAGAGTGGAGTAAGTAGAAGCTAGCACATCAGATAATGAAGACAAAATATATCATCTGGAAAAGAGTCTAGCCATCTCAGATAGGCTGGTTAAAATCATGAGAGAAGCATACAAGAGATATGTGATAATATAAAAAAACCAAATTTAAGAGTCATTGGGAAGGGATAGAGATTCAAACAAGGGGGAATGAGTAATCTACTAGATGAAATAATCACAGAAAACTTTGCAGAAATAAAAAAGGAAGCAGATATACAAATTGTAGATGCATACAGGACACTGAACATACAAAATCACAGTAGACCAATGCCAAGACACATTGTTATGAAGATATCCAATATACAGAACAAAGAGAAAATATTAAAAGCTACAAGAGAAAAGAGAAAGATTACATTCAGGGGTAAACAATAAGGTTAACAACGGACTTCTCAACTCAGACGCTGAAAGCGAGAAGATCCTGGAATATCGTATTTCAAATACTGAAAGACATTGGATGCCAACCAAGAATTCTGTACCCAGCAAAATAAAGCTTCAGATACAACAACGAAATAAAAATCTTTCACGATAAACAAAAACTAAAAGAATTTGCAGCCAAAAAACCAGTGTTGCAAAGCATCTTGAGCAAAACACTTCACGAGGAAGAAACAGAAAACAATAACCAAAGCCAACTTTGGGAAGTACCTCAGTAAAGACAGACGGACAGGGGAAAACTAATCATGGTGAAACAAACGCAATTAAAAAAAAAAACGAGATAAATAATCAAATATGGCTGCAAGTTCAAACCATATATCAATAGTAACTCTAAACATTAATGGTTTAAACACTCCAATAAAGCGACATAGGCTGGTAAAATGGATCAAAAAAACAAATCCAACAATATGCTGCCTCCAGGAGACTCACCTGACTGGAAAAAAAATACACAGGCTGTAGGTGAAAGTTGGGAAAAAATATACCATGCACACGCTCCTCGCAAGCAAGCAGGGGTGGCCATCCTCATATTGAATAAAATCGACTTCAAGACTAAGTTAATGCAAAGGGATAATGAAGGACATTATATACTGTTAAAAGAAACCATTAAACAACAAGACATAACAATTATCAATATTTATGCACCAAATAATGGCGCTTCGAAGTTTATAAAACAAATTCTTCTCAAGTTCAAGAATCAAATAGACCACAACACAATAATTATGGGTGACTTCAACACACCTCTCTCACCATTGGACAGATCCTCCAAGCAAAAGTTGAATAAAGAAACTATAGACCTCAATACCACAATCAATAACCTAGACTTAACTGACATATATAGAATATACCAACCATCATCGAATGGATATACTTTTTTCTCAGCAGCACATGGATCCTTCTCAAAAATAGACCATATATTATGCCATAGGGCAACCCTCAATAAATATAAAGTGGTAGAGATTATACCATGCATTTTATCTGATCATAATTGATTGAAACTGGAAATTAATGATAAAAGAAGGAAGGGGAAATCCAATAACACCTGGAAAACGAACAATATGTTACTGAATGATCAAAGGGTTACAGAAGACATAAAAGAGGAAATCAAAAAATTCTTAGAGATAAATGAAAATGCAGACACAACCTATCGGAATCTATGGGACACAATGAAAGCAGTTTTAAGAGGGAAATTCATCGCCTGGAGGTCATTCCTCAAAAAAAGGAAAAACCAACAAATAAATGAGCTCACACTTCATCTCAAAGCCCTAGAAAAGGAAGAGCAAAACAATAGCAAATGCAGCAGAAAGCAAGAAATAATTAAAATCAGAGCAGAAATCAATGAAATTGAAACAAAAGAAACTATCAAAAAAATTAACAAAACTAAAAGTTGGTTCTTTGAAAAAATAAACAAGACTGACAAACCTTTAGCCATGCTAACGAAGAGAAGAAGAGAAAGAACTCAAATTACTAACATAAGGGATGAAAAAGCCAATATCACAACAGACGCCACAGAAATACAGAAGACAATTAGAAACTATTTTGAAAACCTATCTTCCAATAAAATAGAAGATAGTGAAGACATCAATAAATTTCTTAAGACATATGATTTGCCCAGACTGAGTCAGGAGGACACACACGATTTGAACAGACCAATATCAATGGATGAATTTGAAGAAGTAATCAAAAGACTACCAACCAAGAAAAGCCCAGGACCGGATGGGTATACAGCGGAGTTCTACAAAACCTTTAAAGAAGAATTAATACCAATACTTTTCAAGTTATTCCAGGAAATAGAAAAAGAGGGAGTCCTTCCAAATTCATTCTATGAGACCAACATCACATTGATTCTGAAACCAGACAAAGACACATCAAAGAAAGAAAACTACAGACCATTATCTCTGATGAACCTATATGCAACAATCCTCAATAAAATTCTGGCAAATCGGATACAAAGACACATCAAAAAAATTGTGAACCATGATCAAGTAGGATTCATCCCTGGGATGCAGGGATGGTTCAATATACGGAAATCAATAAATGTTATTCACCATATCAATAGACTTAAAGATAAGAACCATATGATCATCTCGATAGATGCAGAAAAAGTATTCGACAATTTACAGCATCCCTTTATGTTCAAAACATTAGAAAAACTAGGGATAACCGGAACTTACCTTGATATTGTAAAAGCTACTTACGCTAAGCCCCAGGCTAGCATCATTCTGAATGGAAAGAATTGAAGGCATTCCCCTTAAAATCAGGAACAAGACAGGGATGCCCTCTATCACCACTTCTATTAAATATAGTTCTCGAAACACTGGCCAGAGCAATTAGACAAACGAAAGAAATTAAAGGCATAAAAATTGGAAAGGAAGAACTTAAATTATCACTATTTGCAGATGACATGATTCTATACCTAGAAGACCCAAAAGGGTCTACAAAAAAAACTACTAGAACTAATAAATGAATTCAGCAAAGTGGCAGGATATAAAAGCAACACGCACAAATCAAAGGCATTTCTGTATATCAGCAACAAAACCTCTGAAATGGAAATAAGGAAAACCACTCCATTCACAATATGCACAAAAAAAATAAAATACTTGGGAATCAACCTAACAAAAGAGGTGAAAGATTTATACAGTGAAAACTACAGATCCCTAAAAAGAGAAGTAGAAGAAGATCTTAGAAGATGGAAAGATATACCCTGTTCATTGATAGGCAGAACTAACATCATCAAAATGGCGATATCACCAAAAGTCCTCTATAGGTTTAATGCAATGCCAATCAAAATTCCAATGGCATTGCTTGTAGAAATAGATAAAGCAATCATGAAATTCATATGGAAAAATAAAAGACCCAGAATAGCAAAAGCAATTCTAAGCAGGAAGTGTGAATCAGGTGGTATAGCAATACCAGATTTCAAACTATACTACAGAGCAATAGTAACAAAAACAGCATGGTACTGGTACCAAAACAGGCGGGTGGACCAATGGTACAGAATAGAGGATACGGAGACTAATCCATAAAGTTACAACTATTTTATATTCGATAAAGGCGCTAAAAGCATGCAATGGAGGAAGGATAGCATTTTCAACAAATGGTGTTGGGAAAACTGGAAATCCATATGCAACAAAATAAAACTGAATCCCCTCCTCTCACCATGCACAAAAATTAGCTCAAAATGGATCAAGGACCTTGATATCAAATCAGAGACTCTGGATATGATAGAAGAAAAAGTTGGCTACGATCTACATATTGTGGGATCAGGCTCCAAATTCTTTAAAAAGAAACCCATAGCACAAGAGTTAATAGCAAGAATCAACAAATGGGACTTACTTAAACTAAAAAGTTTTTTCACAGCAAGAGAAACAATAATAGAAGTAAATAGGGAGCCTACATCATGAGAACAAATTTTTACCCCTCACACTTCAGATAGAGCCTTAATATCCAGAGTTTACAAAGAACTCAAAAAATTAGACAATAAGACAACAAATAACCCAATCAACAAATGGGCCAAGGATCTGAACAGACACTTCTCAGAGGAGGACATACAATCAATCAACAAATACATGAAAAAATGCTCACCATCTCTAGCAGTCAGAGAAATGCAAATCAAAACTACCCTAAGATACCATCTCACTCCAGTAAGATTGGCAGCCATTATGAAGTCAAATAATAACAAGTGCTGGAGAGGGAAAAGGGTACTCTTATACATTTCTGGTGGGACTGCAAATTGGTTCGGCCAATTTGGAAAGCAGTATGGAGATTCCTGGGAAATATAGGAATGGAACCACCATTTGACCCAGTTATTGCCCTTCTTGGTCTATTCCCTGAAGACCTTAAAAGAGCGTACTACAGGGATATTGCCACATCGATTTTCATAGCAGCACAATTCACAATAGCTAGACTGTGGAACCAACCCAGATGCCCTTCAATGGATAAATGGATTAAAAAATGTGGCATTTATACACTATGGAGTATTACGCCGCACTAAAAAATGACAAAATCATGGAATTTGCAGGGAAATAGATGGCATTAGAGCAGATTATGCTCAGTGAAGCTAGCCAATCCCTAAAAAACAAATACCAAATGTCTTCTTTGATATAATGAGAGCAACTAAGAATAGAGTAGGGAGGAAGAGCAGGAAGAAAAGATTGACATTAAACAGAGGCACCAGATGGGAGGGAAAGAGAGAGAAAATGGGAATTGCATGGAAATGGAAAGAGACCCTCATTGTTATAAAAAACTATATAAAAGAGGTTGTGAGGGGAATTGGAAGAAAAATAAGGAGAGAAATGAATTACAGTAGATGGGATCGAAAGAGAAGATGGGGGGGAGGGGGATAGTAGAGGATAGGAAAGGTAGCATAATACATCAGTAACTAGTATGGCATTATGTAAAAATGTGAATGTGTAACCTATGTGATTCTGCAATCTGTATTTGTGGTAAAAATGGGAGTTCATAACTCACTTGAAACTATTGTTCGAAGTATGATATGTCAAGAGCTTTGTAATGTTGTGAAAAACCAATAAAAAATACAGTAAAATATTTACCTTTTATTTTGGTGTGACCCTTATACTCTCCTGGGCTATATTTTATACTCTTAACTTAGGCGTTCTAGGATCAGACCCCAATTAAGAGTCTGGTGACAATGTGGGATGATGGATGAGCATCTTAAAGACAATTAGGCTGGGGATGTTGCTCAAGCAGTAGTGCGCTTGCCTGGCACGCGTACGGCCCGGGTTCGATCCTCAGCACCACATACCAACAAAGATGTTGTGTCCACCGAGAACTAAAAAATGAATATTAAAAATTTTCTCTCTCTCTCTCTCTCTCTCTCTCTCTCTCTCTCTCTCCCCTCTCCTCTCCTCTCCTCTCCTCACTCACTCTCTCTTAAAAAAAAAACACAACTCCCCAGGTAGAGTCACCACAGGGTCTTCAATTCAGGGAAAGCTAGTCTCCTCGGGGGAGGAGGGGCTGCTTCTGACAGCAAAGAGGGTTAATGGAGATTTCAGGGTTCAAGGCTCTGAGATTTGTCTAATTCCACTGGTATTTTGCCATTCTAATTAACAGGGTCTCAATCATTCCCCCATTAATGTCCTAATTGACATAAGAGAGACCTGGAGAAATTGTATATATATAATTTTCTTTGTACTTCTGCAATTTGGAGAATTGGATGTTTTATTCTTATATTAACCTTTATCAGTTTTCAGAGAGAAAATATTTCTGATGATCTGAACCTGACTTGAAGGAGGAATATAATGCTTGAACCTATCATTTTCTTTCTGTAAGTCTCCTACTCCAGTCAGTAACAGCAGTCTGTAGTCATGTTGTAATGTTCATTCCCACCCTGAAGGTCAATGGTGTTATTCCAAAGCTCAGTTTTCCATAGACATTTGATTTCAGGCCACGATAACTAGAAGTCTCTGTTGGGTCATTGCACACCAGGAATTATCAGGTCTCTTTTATCATGGGCTGTGACATCATAAACATATTCAATTCTCTCAGGTCAGACATCCAAACTACCTCCTCAGATCTGTTATCTAGAACCATCTCTGATGTAAACCACTATTGTGGTAAGTCCCACCGTGGTCAAGTAGAGATGAAGAACGACTCTTGATGACTTAGGGTAGAGGAAGTCGACACAGAAAAAAGTTATAAAATGGTTGGGAGATCTGGAAGAAAAAAGGAAAATAGGGCGGGTGACAACACCCCATATATTTAAACCCTAACTTCCCTAGAAAGAGAAGCTCATTCCATGGTACTGTGACCCACATTCAGGAACAGCTGTCTAGGAGCCTGCACACACAGCTCCTGGTACCAAGGAGATTAGTTCCTGCCTCTACAGGGCTGGTTTGCTGCTGCTGCTTTGGGATCCAAAACAACCCGCTTTCTTGCTTTCCTTTTTTTCTATCTGCCTAGGGTTTGGCTGATCTTAACAGAACCTCCTAAAATGGAGGCCTGCAGGCAGGGGAGTGTGGGAAACAAGGTTCTCGTACCTTCGGTCCCTCTGGTGTGGGGAAAATACAGAAGGACAGAGATGATGCTGAACACCCACACAAGGTGTCCGACACACTTGAACCTGAAAGTGGGAAAAGGGTGTTTGTGAAAAGAGAGCAGAGAAAGGAGTCTCAGAGATTTTAAAAGCGGGTGTTGGAGTTGAGCTCCAGATACAGACTCTAACCAGGTGCCTCGAAGTCCCTGGGAGGCATCTTTTTTCAGATGACTGTATACTCCAGTTTGAAGATTGGTCTAGACTTTGATCGTGCAAAGGGATGCACACCTTCCAGCCAGCTTCCTCAGGGCACTCTGGACCTCGTTGCTTCTCAGCCTGTGAATGATGGGGCTCAACAGGGGGCTCACCACACAGAAGAGCACAGAGACAAGGGTGTCCATGCCCAGCCTTCTCTGGGCCTGTCAAAGTGGAAGTTGGCTGTTCCATAGAAGACCACCACGACAGTGAGGGGAAATGCACAGGTGGAGAAGGCCTTCCTCCTGCCCTGGGCAGACGGAATTCCAGGATGGCAACCATGATGAGTGCGTAGGAGCATGCAGTGAAGAGGCAGGGGCTCAGGCCCATGGTGGCACTTACCACGTGGAGCGCAAAATCATTAACAGAGGTGTCTGAGCAGGAGAGCTTCAGGAGCAATGGGGTGTCACAGAGAAAGTGGCTGACCTGGTGGGGCCCACACAGAATGAGTGTGATGGCCAGCACCATGTGTGTGACCAAATTCACCAGCCCACACAGCCAGAACCCAGTCACCAGGCCAACACAGACCTTCACACTTATGATGACTGGGTACTGAGGAGGACGGCAGGTGGCCACACAGCAGTCATACTGGCCACACAGCCAGTAAGACGCCTTCTGTGACAGCACTTGTAACCAAGAAGAAGATCTGGGAAAGGCAGCCCTCATATGAAATGGCCTTCTTCTCCCAGAAGAAGTTCACCAGCAGCACTGGGAGGGTGGTGGATGTTTAGCAGACGTCCAAGAAGCTCAAATTGCTGAGGAAAAAATACATTGGAGTGTGGAGAGCAGGACTGACTCTGGTGGCCACTATTATGAGCATGTTCCCCAGGAGAGTGGTCAGGTAAATGACCAGAAAGAGCAGAAAGAACCAGCCCTGTAGGTTGGAGTGGTTGGAAAATCCCAAGATTATGAATTCAGTGACAAATGATTGATTTCTCATTTCCAATGGTATCATAGCTACAAAACAGAGAAAATGAGACCATGACGAGAATGGAGTGAGAGCACCCCAAACAGGCTTGTTAATCTGCAGCAACATGGCAAACAATATTGTATACAGAGATGCCTTGACTCTGGAAAGAGACGTATAGGTGTGACTTAGAGAGAGTATAACTTCTCACAAACTTTTGCATGGGTGCTCTTTTGTAAGAATAAATGGAGACTTGGTCAAAACCAGCTATCAACCCCTGTGTCTCCTTGAATCTGCAGTATCTCCCTCCTAACACTGTGCTTCACTGTGATGAATTCTTTTTTGTATGTCTGTTATTTCAAGTAATAAGTTTTCATTGTGGAAAAATGAAGAAAATTTAGAAAGTTATTCAGAAGAATAGAACAGTTCACAAAATGAAAGCTCTCTTTGCATTCATCCCATTCTACCTCTATCTATCTTTAAAATATCCAAAGCAAAATTTCCCAATATTGTTGTACTCTATTTAGTTGTTTGCCTTTTAATCTTAATTTCCTAACATGAAATTAAGTTAATATCTCCCTTTTTATTGAACATAGAAACCTTCCATTCCATTTACTATCATAAATATTGGAGTAGAAGCTTTCATACATATGTATCTGTGATCATATCTGATTATTTCTTAAAGGTAAAATTATAAGTCACCTGCTTTTAAATACATTGATTTTTTTCAGTAGAAACTTTTATTTTTGTAAGTTCTATAAGATACAAGAAATTTTGACAAATGATAAATACTTAGGTATTTTTTTTTCTTTTGTATTATAACATTTACCTCACCAAACATTACATTTCCTGAAAAAAAATGATTGATACGATTACTGATTTTATATCATGTTACCCATGCTAATCCATGATCCATTGTTTTGAACTAAAATTTCTGTTTCTTTTTCAATCTTATATGAAAAATATTATAGTAAAACAGTAGGCTCTTGGTCCAGATAGATGTGGATTGAAATCCATCTGTTGTTTACTAGATGTTGTTTGTAAAAAAGTCAGCTCATCTCTATTCCTCAGTTTGTTCCTTGCTTAGGATATTAATGATGTCTATTTCACAACTGCTGAAAAAAGTTTTGAGATAATATAAGCTATGTGTCTGGCACATTACATTTACTCAATGCCTTTTATCAAGTTAGAAAATGTCTATCCATTTTTTACTAGTAGATTTTTTTTTATTTTGGTGTATATGTGCTGGGTTTTGAATTCAGAGCCTTATGCATACTAAGCATGCACTCTACCACTGGACTTTGCCCCTAGTTTCATTTAGTTATAGTTTTTATCATAAATAGATATTGAATTTTCTTATTTTCTCTGCATCTATTGAAATGATATATATTTTTTCTTATTTAGTGTGTTACTATGGAAATTCGGTTGATTGAATTTTTGAATATTGAACCAGCCTTGCATTCTGGAATTGATCTCAATTGACTGTAATGTTATCCTTATTCTATATGGCTGAGTTCAGTTTGTTAATATTGTTCCCTGCTTGCTTTTGTGTATTCTATTTTTGCTGTTCTCCAGAGATAATCTATTTCTTGAAGAATTCTCAGCTGTATTCTACTGCTATTTTCAGTCAATGCATGTTAGTGGACTAGTGGGAAACATAGAAGAGATTTTTGATGTTTCCACGAAGCCCTGCGTTAGGTACTGTAAACTCAGTCACAGAGATATGGCCTTCACAGTGACCCACTTTCTAGCAATATGGCTGAGCCTAGTTCTTATTCCTCCCGACGTTAGACATTTCGGCCTGTTCCTTTCCATAGCTGCAAAGGTTTTCAGTTGAGTGTCCTAATGTAACAGTTTCTGTTACTCTTGCTTCTGAAGATTACAGCTTTTGTTCTATGCAAAAAATCAGGAAATGTGTCTGGGAGGAGTTTTGGCTGCTGTTGCTGCTCTTTGTCCCTCCACCTATCCAAGAAATGATACCGTTAAAAACACTTTCTCAGAATACTTTCCTATCTTCCTGGGAGAATTTGGTGAAATCCATGAAGAAAAAGAAAAAATACAAACATCTTATGTCTATAGCCCTCTGGGTCTTTATGCTCTTAAACCAGTCTATACTTAGTCTTTAGCAATCCATTTACTATTTTTTATTTGAGTTTTTTTTTTTTTTTATAAATAAACTCTTGTGTATCTAGTTAAAAAAATGCCTGAATTATTTTAGTTACTTATCTCTCCCCAGACTTCAGTTAGTTGTTTGCCTTATAATCTTTGTCCCTAATAAAGTCAAGGAAAGTCATTAATATGCATTTTCTTCTGCTCTTTTTGGTTATTATAATGATTAAAACAACATGCTTTCTAGCTATTTCGATAGATACTCAAGGTGAAATTTGAAGTCTATACACTTACTTTTCAAAAATATTTAGTAATATCTAATTTAGTTAAATATGTAGTTATTCTATTCAAAACAATCACATTCCTAGCATATTTTCAAGGAAATTAATGCACACTTCACAAAAATTCTTGTGTAAAAATTCATGATAACTCAAACAAATATTATGCCTTCAGCCGAAGAACAGAAGACAAATCACGGTTTATCATGCAGTGAAATAATTCAGTTACTTTAGAAACACAAATACTGGAACATTAATAACATTGTCAAATCTAAAAAAAAAATTATCTGGGGGAAAGAAGCCAGATACAAAATATATACTGTATGTTTCCTTTAAATAAATTTCAAAAATTAGTAAAACAGCTCTAATGGTCAAGTAATAATGGTGGTCTTTTTTTTTTTATTTGAGCTCAGGGGTGATATTAGTTGAAGCATGAAGGAATTTTCTAAAGTGATGGAAATGTTTTATATCCTGATTTTTGGTAGTTCATATATATGTAAAATATTATAAACCTGTACACTTTAGATCTGTGCATTCTTTGAGTACAAATTATAGTTCAATTTTTAAAAATAGCCGTATTTTAAAAATAAGTAATTAATGGGGAAGAATGGTACCTACCTGTAATCCCAGGTACATGGGAGACGAAGGCAGGAGGATCATAAATTTGAAACTCTACAAGGCCCCCTGCCCCAAATAATTGAAAGGGCTGGGGATATAGCTTCATGGTAGAGTGACACTGGGTTCAATCCCCAGTACTGCAGTAAGTAAGTAAGTAAGTAGGTAAATTGATAAATAGAACTGAAAGCAATTTTTCAAGATGATTTTTAACTCAGGAATGGTTGGAACCACATCTCAATATTATTATAGGTCTCTAAGAGATTAAGTATTTTCTCCCATTTTTTGCATTTCTCTACTTCTTTTTTACCACAGTGATAGTCCAGGACATATCACATTTTACAAGTGACATCAGTTGTTTCCTGATCACCATCTGTTTGAAGAAGTGAATGTGATTGGTGGGTGCATTCGGTCTGTATCACAGATACAAAGCCTTGCTCACCATGATGGATGGGCGTGTGCATGTCTGTGTGTGTGTGTGTGTGTGTGTGTGTGTGTGTGTGTTGTTGGTATTTGGATTGTTCTTGACTGAGAACACTGTCTTATAGTTAGTGGGATGGCAAGTTGGCATCTCAGGCAACATTGATGGCAGAAATCTGAAAGAATATAGCAGGAATCTGCCATCTAAGGCTCAGCAAGCTCAGAACACTTGGTATCCTAATTGCTATAAATGGAAAGACCCTCACTATTGAGCTTCTCTGAGAGCTGATTCACATTGGAGCTGGAGGAGGAGCCCATTTCCATAGAGATGTACCTTGTTTCTATGGAGATCTCAAGCTAGGCTTAAAGGGGCTGGTGGGATAGTACCAGTGGATGCTGCCAAGCCCTGGGTAATTCTGAGGAGCCTGATACTTCAGGGGAGGTGGCAGGGTATAAGCCTATGGGTCTGGGACTAGGCTCTGTGAAGTTGTGTCAGGTCTGATTTCTAAGCAAGGTACTTGGCAATAGAAACCTCAGAAAATGTCCCACCCCCCACCATGCCATGGGTGAGAGAGCCCAGGTGTGTCTCTGGAAGCCAGGCTTGGGTATGAGCATGGACATCAATGATTGCAGAGTATCAACAATAGGGGAACATAAGTCTCTTTCAGGTGAGTGCAGATTGAAAACAGGAAAATCTGGAGGGAGATATACTGGGTTTTAGAAAATCATCAGATCTATAGGTCTAGAACACGCAGATAGACCCACTCATAGAATTGTGCATATGAGTCCAAGGAGCAGGGGTCAATAACTGTGAAACCTGGTTCCCCAGGTTTTAGACACACCTGTTTAGTTCAAAAGAGTGATCTGAGTGCTAAAACAAGATCAAAATGAAGTGGTCTGTATCTGAAGACGTGCTGTGTTGAAGGTGGGAGAAAATCTCTGAAGCCCTCATGGAGAAAGATATGGAGAACTTTAAAGTCCTAGAAGAATTGGACACGGTAAAGACAACAAATCAGTTTGGGCAGGCTGGCTAGCTGGTGGGATCACTCAGGAAAACAGGAATATGTGAGGAAGAGCAGACTAGAGGAGGCTTTGGTGGATTTTATTTGAGTAATGTTGAATGTGATTTATCTGTGGGATAATCACTTGGAAATGCCCTTCACAGACAGCCTAGAACTTCAGGTGTGGATTTTGGAGTCATTGTCTTGAAGGCAACTGTTGCAGCAAAGGGTGAATATGAAATCCCCCAGGATAATAGAGAAAGTAGAGAAAGAAATAGAGAAAGTAGGGATTCTTGTGATACTTGGTGTTCACGAAAATTGTAGTAAAAGTTTATCCAGAAATGACTAAAAACACCACACTATCTAGGTCAGTTGTAGGTATCGCTTTCTCTAAATAATTTCGCTAAACAAGAGGTTACCTTATTAGCATTGATTTACAACAAATCAACTTTGAAAGGGAGCTGGAATCCACATGTACTTGACATTTCTTACGTTCTCTGTTTTCTCTATCAACTACCTGGATGAACTTCAAGTCATTTAGAAATCAGTGACATGTACTTTCTTTTAACTCCCCGTATTGAAAAGATCAATATGACAATCTCTTTTATAGGTAGATAGCTAGATGTTTTCAGAAAAAAAAAATAAAATTTCACATAGAAGACTGTTCCAGCAGATTTTACTATGGGAAATTTGTACATGGTCTGTGGATGTGTAAAAGGGAAAACTAAACGGAAATTTTCAGGGATTTAAAAATAAAATCTCTGAAGTTATGCATACTGCTATTGTAAAGTTCTTAAATATAAAGGTCAGTTTAGGAGGGACAATTTCATGGGACATTTAAAAAATCTCCCAATGTATGTTTATATAATTTTATCTACATATAAGTTTTTCCTTGGTTTTACTGGCTAATTTCTTGTAGGTCACGGGTGTTGGGTAGGGTGAAGGATGATACCCAAACAATTTTCCTTATCCTCTATGCTCTTTATTATTGTAGGGCATTAGATTGAATCATCATCATGGTCACCATTAGAATCCATTATTAACAATCATAACTCATGAATGACACTTTGTGACACAATATGTACTTGCTTTTTAGAATTTATATAATGCAGCATAGGAATTAGGTCAACTTAATAGTTAACCCTCTGCTCTGCAATAATAATAATTATAATCATCATAATCATCTAGGGCATATTTCATAGAAAAATAATTTTAGTGTGAGTCTTCTTAGATTGCTTCAATACACATAAATGCCTGACTTTAAAAACCTTGTTTAATGTAGTTTAAAAGTGGCATGTTTTCTGTTAAAATTAGATTGAATTTCGGATAATCCATTCTATCAAAACTCAGTGAATTTCTTTGAAAAGATGAATTTTTACATACCTGAATCCAATCAGGATTTTTCAAATTGAGTAACGAATAGAGACACACATTAGATAAAAATACCTAACACTTATTAAATGCCTATAAGATTTTACATGCATTAACTTATTTGGTTTGCACAACAACCTATAAGATAACCTATTATCCCCATTTTACAGGAAAAAGAATTGAAATTAATGCACAATATATTAATGCAAGTACTGAAACATCAATGAATCCCTGTAATTTGCATAATGTACATTAATTTGTACATTTAATATGTATTAACAATTATGATTTAAGAAACAAAAAAAGAAATTGACTCAGAAAATTTATCATGTAATAACTATTATTTGTAGTGATACTTTGTTACCTGATGATAATACCATATATTAGTAAACTGTCTTATTATCTTCAATGCCCAGACATTCATTTCTTTGGATCTAATAATTCATTGCACATGATTAATAAGCCAACATAGCTTTCATTAAAATTCCAAATATCAAGGCCTTAAAAAGCTTAAAGTATTTAAATTTCAATAGAAAGTCAGTGCTTCAGTTAAGCACAACTAATTTTAAAATCTAAATATATACAAAATAAAATAAATAAGTCTAGAGTCTTAAAAGAAAAACTTTTTTTTTTTGCTTTGACAATAAATGAAATGTTTTGCTGACTAACCTTAGGGATTCATTTCCTCAAACGAAAAAAAAAAAAAAATGGGCATGACCAAAACAAGGAAGAATGGTGTGATCATGAAAACCCTTATGCACATCAGGGAAACAATGATTCTTATTTCATCTCAATAGCACAAGCAATGATTAAAATTTTTAAATCCAATTTTCATGTTGCCCAGTAAATTGCTTAAAACACACACACACACACACACACACACACACACACACACACACGCACACACGCACACAGTACAATGTCAATTTATTCAGAAAAAATATCTGAATGATTTCAGGTGCTTGTGGCAATGTGAATTTATTACTGTGAAATCTATGAGCTATCTGGCCTGGCCCAGAGTCGTCCTCATATCCTTCCATGTGATGTGGGGGCTTGGAGCCAAGGGAAAGATCAGAGGTCATTGTGCAGAACAGTTAGCCTCAGTCAGTGAGTTCCAGGTGTTCCCAGTGATGCTGGTCCAAGGACTCACTTTGGGGGAGGCTGGGCTCTTTCACCTAACATGCAGAGATGCCCTTACCCCTAACTGGTAGGTTTAAAATCTTACCAAATTCACCAGGAAAAAGCCTCCCTCCTGTCTTGGAGATTCAGCAATCAATTCAGCATTTAACATCTTTTTCAGTTCTGTTTTTTTGGGGCCGGGGTGTACGGGGGCAGTTACCGGAGATTGAACTCAGGGGCTTGACCACTGAGCCACATCCCCAGAAACCCAAAGAGGATAAGATCTGATCCCTGTCCTGCTGCGCCCCTCCCCTGACTCAGGCAATGGCAAGGCCCTACTGAGGTGGATGGTGCAAGGCGTCCATCTTCTGGAGTAGCGCAGTATTTTTCTGTGAATGGGCTGATTTGTTTTTGTATTCCTTTAATAAGTATAGTTTTGAATTCTCATATGACCATTAAGTATAAAAGAAAAATCATGACTTTTTCAATTAATGCAACTACTTCTAAAGCATAGATTTGTTTGCTCTAAATTCAATGATTCAGCTGTGGAGTGTAAATTGTTAATGTCTAAAGAAAAACTCCCTGTATTCCTGTCAAGGAAGTTTTTGAGAAATTAAATTAAAATCTAAGAAGGAAAATTAATGTTAAGAAGATAGATTAGTGCTTAGTACTGGGCAACTTGTTCTTGTTCCTGTGCACAATGGTTTGTGCTCTTACTTTTGTTTGATTACAAGTAATAACAAATCAACTACTTGCCGTAACCATTGCACAGTTTCCAGTCAGTAAGTCAAGAAAGAATAGTCAAGAATAGTCAAGGTATAGGCCAATAGTTTGGGACATTTGTAACTATTATTAAAAGTTAATTAAGTAGAAGCAGCTCAAAGAAAAAATTGGAACTGAAAGTACAAATGCTTGCTTATGCATAAGCCAAGATACATTCTTCTATTCTAATTGTAGCTACGTAATATTTTGTTTTGTTTGAATAATTATTCCTGTTTTGTAACCACAAAGTACTGTAAGACTGCCAAAATGAAAAGTATATATGATAAACTTCACAAGTCAAGATTGGGATCAACACCTTCACTTTGGTGTCTGTGTTTTTCTCCACCCCCTCTTTCACCGACTCCTCACTATCCGTTCGTCACCTGAGACCCCCTGTTGGAGCTGGTCTCCGACACTGTCCTTCAACTTAAAATCTAATGGGAAGATGAACTCAATATGTGCAGGAAACTTGGTAACAATTCTATGTAATCTACAAATTATCATTATTTTTCCTTAGTGTTTGCTTGGGGAGCTCTGGGAATGGAGCACTTAATACTTGTCAAAGCCTCTCATTCCATCTTGAATATGCGCTCCTCCAGGTCCTAGTTGGGCCTATCATTAGTGTTCTAAACACTAGGGCAACACCTTGTGCAAATGTGCACTCAGTTAAGGTTTGAAGAATGAAGAAGGTCTGTCAAGTACATGCATGGAGCAGAGTTTTTAAAAGATTGTTTAAAGACGGTACTGTGTGGGACCTAATGTATCTAACAGACACTTGACAGAAACGAGAAAACATTTCTGTTCAGTGGTTCTGGTGCAGATATCTTGCTGAGAAAAATAAAGCCTCTGTGGGCATATGTGAGGCAGCATAGCCCAGCAGCTTCTGAGGAACTCAGTGTCTCCTGTCTCCTAAACATATCCCTTATGGAGACCATAGGCTCAGTTCCCACAAAACAAGCAGCTCTGCATCTTTCTTTTCCAATCAGTCATCTCAAAGTCAGGTGACTGAGAATGAAGTCACTTATGACTTACCCCAAAAAATAATATTTCTAAAGGAGGGGGGTTGTGTACGAAGTAGATTACTCACAAGCTTCAGGGATCTATTACAGTTAATAAATTGCTTGCAACTCCCCTCCCCAAGCATCCATGTGTTGTAAGATAAAGATGAAAACCCCTAGTTAGTGAATGAATACGATTCTAAACATAACTTCTTCTACAATAATGATTTTTATTTAAACAGATATTTTGGTAGGTCTATTGTTATGCTATATTGTATCATAATGAGAATGTGTCCCTATACTTTCTCCCTAAAAATTATTCCTTTCTGTCCTGCTCATCAAAAGCAGAGGATTAACACTTAGCATTATCTATTGTTTACCATAAGTAATTTTCTACACACATCATCTCACTTAAGGAATTTAGGCATCCCAGGGTTTCGGGTTATGTTTTGGGTTTTCTTCCAGTACTGGAGGCATCATGCTAAATCGCTCAGGTTTGGTGATAACCTCTGAAGTTATTTCTACTCTGGCAATACAAGTAGTATTGTGGAAACTTAGACACACATAGAAAAGGGGCTATGATAGGTCATTACATAAATGCCATCAAAATGGTAATGAAAATATGTACAATATTCTGTAATATGATTTTAATGTGTAGGTATATCCTGATTCTGGGATAGTGTTTTTGAAAATTGTGATGGTACATAAACTATTTACCAGCAACTCTCACAGAGAGGCGTAGATTTCTGGTTTTGGTGTGGCCCTTGCTGCTCTCCATACTAGCACCTGGGCTGCAAAGAAAGCTCTAGGTAAAACTTGCTGTTTGTCTCTATTCACCACAAAACAGACCTGTTATTCTTAAAGTTGCCTGTCGCATATCTGTGGCCTCATGAAGGAGTTAAAATCCTCTGATCTCTCACAATTCATTTTTCTGTGATGGACATTTATAGAGGTCTGGGGCCGACCTGTTGGGAAAATGCATCGTGCCTTTCCTCTGCAGCTGCTCTGGGACTCCTCTGGGACTCCTCAGTTGTTTGCTATGGAGTTTAAAAGTAGGGGATAAAAAAGAGTCATCAAACAGCTCTTTAAGGCACAGATGGAAAAATGACAACAAGCTTGAAAGTCTTGTAGTATTTTACTGAAAAAAATAAAAATAAAAGTTTTAGATAAAGAGGTAAGTCTCTAAAACTTAAAATTTTCCATAATACAATGGGGTTTTCCTCATGCTTAGGAGAGACACATTAACAGTACTCCTAAAAAATCTTAGAATGATTGGCCATCAAGGAAAGACAAAGCTAAAGCACATTTGATGAAGCACTTCACACATTCCAGGGTCGTCACAATAAAAAAAATGATAATGATGTGTTGTTAAGGGAGTGAGGAAATCAGAAGCTTTATTCACCACTCTTAATAATAAGGTAAGTTGGTTCCACTGGTCTGAAAATGATCTGGAACTTCTTCAGAAGGTTAAATATTGAGTTAATGATCCACCTCTTATACTCCTACTTACAAACTCAAGATAAATAAAAAAGTTGTCCACCAATGATTTGTACATGAATGTTCATATAATGTTCATAATATATATAATGTTCATATTATATATACAAATCTTATTAATATTAGTCAAAAAGTGAAAATGACCAGGCAGGTCTATAATCTAGCTACTCAAGAAGCTGAGGCAGGAGGATTACAAATTCAGGGACAACCTGGGCAAATTTACAAGACCCTGTCTCAAAACAAAATTTTTTAAAAGGGTTGGGCTTTGGCTTAGTGGTAGAACATTGTTTAGTGTGCAGGAGGCTCCGGGTTCAATCTGCAGTACCACACCCACACAGACACAAAGTAAAAATTACTGTCCACTGGGAAATAAACAAAGAAAAGTGGCATTTTCATAAGATGGAAATCAGTCACAATAAGGAAGAATAAACTAAAATACTTATACAAGCTACAATATAACTGAAAATTGCAAACATCTTAAGTGAAAGGAGTCAGATCCAAAAGGCATATATGGTATTACTTCATTAAAAATATCCACAGAAACTCGAGTGTATACATGGGTCTTTTCACATGTGAAGGAGAAACACAGAAATGGTGTTTATTTAAAACATAGAATCAAGATTCATTAGGAAAATGCAAGTCAAAGTCACATTGCACATAGCACTTCACATTCACTAGTGTTGGCTAGAGCTGCAATATTGGGGGAAAAGAGAATGACTGCTTTGGGTATAGGCTTTTTTTGAAGAGAAAAGTAATAAAAAAATTCTGAAATACCTGTGGATTAGAGAACCCAGGTGAGGTCACAATGTGTCACATACTTAGCACAGTGTGCTTTCCCTGGTTGGAGGGGCACCAGAGTGGTCATGATACACTGTGTATTGAGAGAGCTCTCTTGTAATTGCTGTTAAAGAGTTCACATATTTTTACAACTAAGACATTTCCTAGAATAAAACCATCATCTAGTTCTACTCTCACTATTCAGTCTGTCTCCCAGCAAGCTTCCTCAGGGCACTCTGGATCTCGTTGCTTCTCAGGCTGTGAATGATGGGCTTCAACATGGGGGTCATCACACAGAAGAGCACAGAGACCAGGGTGTCCGTGCCCAGCCTTCTCTGGGCCTGTCATAGTGGAAGTTGGCTGTTTCATAGAAGACCACCATGACAGTGAGTGGGGACGCATAGGTGGAGAAGGCCTTCCTCCTGCCCTGGGCAGAGGAAATCCCCAGGATGGCCGCCATGATGAGTGCTTAGGAGGCTGCAGTTAATAGGCAGGGGCTCAGGCCCATGGTGGCACTGAAAACGTGGAGCCGAGACTCGTTGACATAGGTGTCTGAGCAGGAGAGCTTCAGGAGCAATGGGGTGTCACAGAGAAAGTGGCTGATCTGGTGGGGCCCACACAGAGTGAGTGTGATGGCCAGCACCGTGTGTGTGATCAAATTCACCAGCCCACACAGCCAGGACCCAGTCACCAGGCTAACACAGACCTTCACACTCATGATGACTGGGTACTGAGGAGGACGGCAGGTGGCCACACAGCAGTCATACAGGCCACACAGCCAGAAATACGCCTTCTGTGCCAGCACTTGTAACCAAGAAGAAGATCTAAAAAAGGCAGCCCTCATAAGTAATGGCCTTCTTCTCCCAGAAGTTCACCAGCAGTACTGGGAGGGTGGTGGATGTGTAGCAGAAATCCAAGTAGCTCAAATTGCTGAGGAAAAAGTACATTGGAGTGTGGAGAGTAGGACTGACCCTGGTGGCCACTATTATGAGCATGTTCCCCAGGAGAGTGGTCAGGTAAATGACCAGAAAAAGCAGGAAGAACCTGCCCTGTAGGTTGGAGTGGTTGGAAGATCCCAAGATTATGAATTCAGTGACAAATGATTGATTTCTCATTTCCAATGGTATCATAGCTACAAAACAGAGAAAATGAGACCATGACAAGAATGGAGTGAGAGCACCCCAAACAGGCTTGTTAATCTGTAGCAACATGGCAAATAATATCGAATGAAAAGCAGCCTGGAGACTGATAACCTGTGGGACTGGTCTCAGGGAATCAGACCCATGGTGCCACACACATTTGCAGGGGTGATGGTGGGTGGGAGTAACCAGAGAATTTCTAGAAGCCAACAGAAAGCCATTCGACCTCATCATGGTGTAAAGTCATTTCTCACTGTCTCAGTAATCTCTGTCTCCTGTTGTCCTTTTATGTAAACATAGGATTTTTGGAGAAGTTTATTTTCATTGCAAATGTTAAGAAAAAAATTTACAAAGCAGAGTCATCATCTGCATAAGCAGTCGGTGTTGCCTTCAGTGTTTTCCAATGTAGAGTTTTTCTCATTTTACATCAATCTTGATCTCTTTGTTCGGAGAGGCAGAAGTTAACTATTTCTGTACAATGCTGAAATTATCAGGGCCAGAGCAAAATAGAGGAAAGAAGTTGATGAAGTGAGGTTGGACTGGCTATCTTAAGTATACAGGGAAGATCAGTGGAGTAGAAAGAGAATGAGAGGGCGGAGAGATTTGGGAAGGGACGGAATGTGAAAGGTCTTTATGCAGATCATGTTATGTGCACATGGAAGTCTAAAACAGGGGACTGCACCTGTATGTATATGTAGAAAGCACCAGTTAGAAATTAACAGATAAATGACCCAAAGAAAGATCAGTAGAGAAAGGAGAATGGGGGCGAGAATAGGAGGGAGATGGGGAGTGGGGACTGAATGGAGGAAATCAGATTCCATGCACGTAGGATCTTTTTCAAATCAACCCAACTTCTATGTATAACTATTATGCTCTAATAAAAAAATTAGGAATATGACATGATACTATCAGCAAGAGTGAGATATGAATTCTTCTTGACCTATTTGTATACCTTTAATTTTTTTCCTTTGTCCAATGGCTCTGGCAGTTTCAAGGATGAAATTTAATAGAAGTGGGGAAAGAGGGGGCACCCTGTCTGCTTCCAGTTTTTAGAGTGAATACTTTCAACATTTCTCCACTTAGAATGACACTGCCTTGGGTTTAGCATAGATAGCTTTTACAATGCTTTTACAAAGTTTCTTCTGTCCCTAGTGTTTCTAATATTTTGACAGGTATGGGTGCTATATTTTGTTAAATGCTTTTTCTGCATCTATTACGATGATCAATAAACTTACATCTCTCTTAAATAAACTTAATCTCTCCTCTTTGGCTAAACATTCAGATCATCTCCAGTCCTATAAATATTTTAATGAACATTTTCCTACATAAATATATGTGACCATTTCGAATTATCTCTTCAGAATAAAATTTAAATCTGACATAAAAGAATTTGTTGTGCAGTTTCTATTTAAAACTAGCTCATGGGAGAAATTATATTAAGTGAAATAAGCCAGACACATAAAGAGAAATAGCAGTTTTTCACTTTTTTGTGGAAGCTAAAAAGTTGATCTCAGAGAAGTAGGGAGTAGAGCGGTGGTTATTGGAGCCTGAGAGAGAATCACAAAAATCATAGTGAGTCTTATTTCTCAAAGACGCATGTGAAGGACTTCCTGAAACATGCCCTCTGAGTGTGGTCTTTAATAAAAATAAGAGTGGACTTCTAACAGGGTCCTTAGAAAATCTCTCTTCTCTCCTCAGTGGGCAGCAGGAGGTCCATGGGTCTGGCTGCCTAGGAGCTAGCTGTGGTGTGCAAATGGGCAGGACCAGGACGGCTGGAGAATCTCAATAATCACTAGTAGACCACATTCTAGGTGAGGGCAGGCTACAAACAGGCCATCCAAAAGGAAATGTCTTGAGCTCTGAAAATGACAGAATCTGTGGATTTAGGAAATGGTTGTGGGTCCAATCCACTCATAACACCTACTCCCTGGGTAAGTCCACGGTTGCCACAGTTACCACAGGCCTGACATGAACAACCCGGAGGGGGAGATGCACTCTAACCTCCTGGCTTGGAGGTTTGGTCTGGGGCCAGCTGACCCATTGCTGCTGGCCTGAGATGAGGTGGGACACCGAGGTGGAAGGGAACAAGGGGGGAAGCGTCCCTAGCTCATGGAAGCCAGAAGGTTTGGGTGGGGGAGGGGACCAAAGGAGACAGTTCGCAGGGGACAAGATGTGATTCCCCAGGGCATGTCCCCGGCCACAATCCACCTTCTTAAACTCCTCATAGTACAGTGGGCCTTTTAGATAATTAACCCACAAAATGGATGGATCCACAGATTAGGTCACAAGTCTCACAGTCTAATCATTTCACTTCTGAACACTGCTACTGTGGCTTACCCCTAGCTTTTGGTGGGGGGATACCATATTTCTAAGCCATAATAGTCCCTACAGTCCATGTGCATTTGTTAGAATACCTTCATGTAGTCTGGGAGAGTTATCGGGTGCCAAAAAAAGATTGAAAGGAAATATCTGGTAACTGAAGATGTGACACTTGGATCTTGGGGAAAAGCTCTGAAGAGGAGCCCTGGGTGGAGTACTTTAAAGTCATGGTGACGAGGACACAAGAGGGCACCTGATCTGTGAGGTAGATGAGTGGCAGTGGGATCACTCATTAAAACATAAAAAAAAAATGAGAAGGAGCGTGTCTGGGGAAAGAAAAGAAGGGAAGGAGGTTGGGCCTGGAGTCTGGGTACCTTCGAGATTCCAGGAGGCAGCAGGACAGGTTCCCAGGACATAGGCCTGGGAGTAATAGCTTAGAGTGACTGTGGAAGTCACAGGTGCTCATAAAGCCAAAAGAGAGCAGGGTGAGGAGAGAGGGCCAGACGGACTCTGAGAAAAAGAAGGTGTCCAGAAGAAGGCTCACAAGGTATCAGTAATCAATCTGCACCACATTGTCAAAGCTCTGCTCTCTGTACCAGGACTTCTGCACCCCAGTCTAGAACCTCTGGTCCCTATAACAGTCCTTCTGCACCCCAGTCTACAACCTCTGCTCTCTGCAACAATCCTTCTCCACCCCAGTCTCCAAGTTCTACTCTCTGAAACACTCTTTCTGCACCTCAGTCTCGAACATCTGCTCTCTGCAACAGTCCTTCTGCACCTCAGTCTAAAAACTCTGCTCTCTGCAACAATCATTCTGCACCCCACTCTCCAACCTCTGCTCTCTCTAACAGTCCTTCTGCACCTCAGTCTCCAAACTCTGCTCTCTATAGTATCCTTCTGCACACCAGTCTCCAAACTGTGATGTCTGTAACAGCCCTTCTGCACCCCAGTCTCCAACCTCTGCACACTGCAAGAATCCTTCTGCATTCTATTCTCCAAGTTCTGCTCTCTGAGAGAGTCCTTCTGCAACCCATTCTCGAACATCTGCTCTCTACAACAATCCTTCTGCAGCGAAGTCGGAAAACTCTGCTCTCTGCAACAATCATTCTGCAACACAGTCTCCAAACTCTGCTCTCTGTTACAGTCCTTCTGCACCTCAGTCTCCAAACTCTTCTCTCTATAATATCCTTCTGAACCCCAGTCTATAAACTGGGCTATCTGTATCACTCTTTCTTCACCCCAGTCTGCAACATCTGCTCTCTGTAACAGGCCTTCAGCACCCCAGTCTCCAATCTCTGCTCACTGCAACATTTCTTCTACACCCTAGTCTCCAAAATGTGCTCTCTGTAAATGTCTTTCTGATCCCAGTCTCCAAACTCTGCTCTCTGTAACGATCCTTCTGAACCTCAGTCTCCAACCTCTTCTGTCTGCAATGATCCTTCTGCAACTCAGTTTCCAAACTCTGCTCTCTGCAACGATCCTTCTGCACCACAGATTCTAACCTCTGCTCTCTGTAACAGTGCTTCTAAACCTCAGTCTCCAAACTATTCTCTCTGTACCAATCTTTCTGCACCTCAGTCTCCAACGTCTGCTCCCTATAACAGTCCTTCTGCACCTCAGTATGCAACCTCTGTTCTCTGTAACAGGGTTTCTGAACCTCAGTATTTAATCTCTGCTCACTGTAACAGTCTTTCTGCACCCCAGTCTCCAAACTCTTCTCTCTGTAAGATCCTTCTGCATTCCTTTCTCAAACCTCTCCTCTCCCTAACAGTCCTTCTGCACCCTAGTCTCCAACATCTGCTCTCTACATTGGTCCTTCTGCACCAAAGTCTTTAAACTCTGCTCTCTCTAACAGTCTTTCTGTACCGCAGTCTCCAAACTCTTCTCTTTATAACGGTCCTTCTTCACCTCAATTGCCAACCTCTGCTTTCTGTAACAGTCCTTCTGCACCTCAGATTCAAAACTCTGCTCTCTGTAACAGTCCTTCTAAGCCTCAGTCTGAACCTCTTCTCTCTGCAACGATCCTTCTGTACCTCAGTCTCCAACCTCTGCTCTGTGTAACTGTCCTGCTGCACCCCTGTCTCCAACCTCTGCTCTCTGCAGCAATTCTTCTGGACCTCATTCTCCAAACTCTGCTCTCTGCAACGATCCTTCTGCACCCCAGTGTCCTTCCTTGTCTCTCTGTAATAATACTTTTGCACCCCTGTCTTAAACATCTCCTCTCTCTAAAAGTCTTTCTGCCCCTCAGGCTCAAATCTCTGCTCTCAGAAATGATCTTTCTGCACCTCAGTCTCTAACCTGTGCTCTCTGTAACAGTCCTTCTGCACCTCCGTCTCAAACCTCTGCTCTCTGCAACAGTCCTACTGCACCCCAGATTCCACGCTCTTCTCTTTGCAACAGTCCATATACACTCCAGTCTCCAACCACTGCTCTCTGCAAGGATCCTTTTGCATCCCAGTCTCCAACTTCGGCTCTCTTCAACAGTCCTTCTGCACTCCAGTCTCCAACCTCTGCTCTCCGCTACAGTCCTTCTTCACCCAAGTCTCAAAACTCTGCTCTCTGCAATATTTCTTCTGCACCCCAGTCTCCAAACTGTGCTCTCCGTAACTGTCCTGCTGCACCCCAGTCTCCAAACTCTGATCTCTGTAGCTATCCTTCTGCACCTCAGTCTTCAACCTCTGCTCTCTGCAAGACCCTTCTCCACCTCAATCTCCAAGTTTTGCAATCTGTAATGGTCCTTCTGCACCCCAGTCTATAACCTATGCTCTCTGAAACGATTCTTCTGAACCTTAGTTTGCAACCTCTGCTCTCTGTAACAAACCTTCTGCACCCCACTCTCCAAACTCTGCACTCTGTAACAGGCCTTCTGCAACCCAGTTTCCAACCTCTTCTCTCTGCAACGATCCTTCTTCACCTCAGTCTCTATCCTCTGCTCTCTCCAACTGTCGTTCTGCACCCCAGTCTCCTTCCTCTGCTCTCTGTAAGAATCCTTCTGCACCAAAGTCTTCAAACTCTGCTCTCTCTAACAATCCTTCCGTACCGCAGTCTCCAAACTTTTCTCTCTATAATGGTCCTTCTTCACCTCAATTGCCAACCTCTGCTTTCTGTAACAGTCCTTCTGTACCTCAGATTCAAAACTCTGCTCTCTGTAACAGTCCTTTTAAGCCTCAGTCTGAACCTCTTCTCTCTGCAACGATCCTTCTGCACCTCAGTCTCCAACCTCTGCTCTGTGTAACTGTCCTGCTGCACCCCTGTCTTTAACCTCTGCTCTCTGCAGCGATCCTTCTGCAACTCATTCTCCAACCTCTGGTCTCTGCAACAATCCTTCTGCAACCCAGTCTCCTTCCTCGTCTCTCTGTAATAATACTTTTGCACCCCTGTCTTAAACATCTCCTCTCTCTAATAGTCTTTCTGCACCTCCGTCTCAAATCTCTGCACTCAGAAATGATCTTTCTGCACCTCCGTCTCTAACCTGTGCTCTCTGTAACAGTCCTTCTTCACCTCAGTCTCTATCCTTTGCTCTCTGCAACAGTCCCACTGCACCCCAGTTTCCAAGCTCTTCTCTCTGCAAAAGTCCTTATACACTCCAGTCTCTAACCACTGCTCTCTGCAAGGATCCTTTTGAACCCCACTCTCCAACCTCTGCTCTCTCTAACAGTCCTTCTGCACCTCAGTCTCCAAACTCTGCTCTCTATAGTATCCTTCTGCACACCAGTCTCCAAACTGTGATATCTGTAACCGCCCTTCTGCACCCCAGTCTCCAAACTCTGCACCCTGCAAGAATCCTTCTGCATTCCATTCTCCAAGTTCTGCTCTCTGAAAGAGACCTTCTACAACCCACTCTCAAACATCTGCTCTCTACAACAGTCCTTCTGCACCAAAGTCTGACAACTCTGCTCTCTGCAACGATCATTCTGCAACACAGTCTCCAAACTCTGCTCTCTGTAACAGTCCTTCTGCACCTCAGTCTCCAAACTCTTCTCTCTATAATATCCTTCTGCACCCCAGTCTATAAACTGTGCTATTTGTATCAGTCCTTCTGCACCCCAGGCTCCAACATCTGCTTTCTGTAACAGGCCTACGCACCCCAGTCTCCAATCTCTGCTCACTGCAACATTCCTTCTACAACCTAGTATCCAAAATGTGCTCTCTGTAAATGTCTTTCTGATTCCAGTCTCCAACCTCTGCTCTCTGTAACGATCCTTCTGTATCTCAGTCTCCAACCTCTTCTGTCTGCAATGATCCTTCTGCAACTCAGTTTCCGAACTCTGCTCTCAGCAACGATCCTTCTCCACCACATATTCTAACCTATGATCTCTGTAACAGTGCTTCTAAACCTCAGTCTCTAACCTCTTCTCTCTATACCAATCTTTCTGCACCTCAGTCTCCAACCTCTGCTCTCTATAACAGTCCTTCTGCACCTCAGTATCCAAACTCTGTTCTCTGTAACAGGGTTTCTGAACCTCAGTCTTTAATCTCTGCTCTCTGTAACAGTCTTTCTGCACCCCAGTCTCCGAACTCTTCTTTCTGTAAGATCCTTCTGCATTCCTTTCTCCAACCTCTCCTCTCTCTAACAGTCCTTCTACACCCTAGTCTCCAACGTCTGCTCTCTACAACGGTCTTCTGCACCAAAGTCTCCAAACTCTGATCTCTCTAACAGTCCTTCTGTACCGCAGTCTCCAACCACTTATCTTTATAACGGTCCTTCTTCACCTCAATTGCCAACCTCTGCTTTCTGTAACAGTCCTTCTGCACCTCAGATTCAAAATTCTGCTCTCTGTAACAGTCCTTTTAAGCCTCAGTCTGAACCTCTTCTCTCTGCAACGATCCTTCTGCACCTCAGTCTCCAACCTCTGCTCTGTGTAACTGTCCTGCTGCACCCCTGTCTTTAACCTCTGCTCTCTGCAGCGATCCTTCTGCAACTCATTCTCCAACCTCTGGTCTCTGCAACAATCCTTCTGCAACCCAGTCTCCTTCCTCGTCTCTCTGTAATAATACTTTTGCACCCCTGTCTTAAACATCTCCTCTCTCTAATAGTCTTTCTGCACCTCCGTCTCAAATCTCTGCACTCAGAAATGATCTTTCTGCACCTCCGTCTCTAACCTGTGCTCTCTGTAACAGTCCTTCTTCACCTCAGTCTCTAACCTCTGCTCTCTGCAACAGTCCCACTGCACCCCAGTTTCCAAGCTCTTCTCTCTGCAAAAGTCCTTATACACTCCAGTCTCTAACCACTGCTCTCTGCAAGGATCCTTTTGCATCCCAGTCTCCAACTTCTGCTCTCTGCAACAGTTCTTCTGCACCTCAGTCTGAAAACTCTGCTCTCTTCAACAATCATTCTGCACCCCACTCTCCAACCTCTGCTCTCTCTAACAGTCCTTCTGCACCTCAGTCTCCAAACTCTGCTCTCTATAGTATCCTTCTGCACACCAGTCTCCAAACTGTGATATCTGTAACAGCCCTTCTGCACCCCAGTCTCCAAACTCTGCACCCTGCAAGAATCCTTCTGCATTCCATACTCCAAGTTCTGCTCTCTGAAAGAGACCTTCTACAACCCATTCTCAAACATCTGCTCTCTACAACAGTCCTTCTGCACCAAAGTCTGAAAACTCTGCTCTCTGCAACGATCATTCTGCAACACAGTCTCCAAACTCTGCTCTCTGTAACAGTCCTTCTGCACCTCAGTCTCCAAATCTTCTCTCTATAATATCCTTCTGCACCCCAGTCTATAAACTGTGCTATCTGTATCAGTCCTTCTGCACCCCAGGCTCCAACATCTGCTCTCTGTAACAGGCCTTAAGCACCCCAGTCTCCAATCTCTGCTCACTACAACATTCTTTCTACAACCTAGTCTCCAAAATGTGCTCTCTGTAACTGTCTTTCTGATTCCAGTCTCCAACCTCTGCTCTCTGTAACGATCCTTCTGCATCTCAGTCTCCAAACTCTTCTGTCTGCAATGATCCTTCTGCACCTCAGTTTCCAAACTCTGCTCTCAGCAACGATCTTTCTCCACCTCATATTCTAACCTATGCTCTCTGTAACAGTGCTTTTAAACCTCAGTCTCCAACTTCTTCTCTCTATACCAATCTTTCTGCACCTCAGTCTCCAACCTCTGCTCTCTATAACAGTCCTTCTGCACCTCAGTATCCAACCTCTGTTCTCTGTAACAGGGTTTCTGAACCTCAGTCTTTAATCTCTGCTCTCTGTAACAGTCTTTCTGCACCCCAGTCTCCAAATTCTTCTTTCTGTAAGATCCTTCTGCATTCCTTTCTCCAACCTCTCCTCTCTCTAACAGTCCTTCTACACCCTAGTCTCCAACGTCTGCTCTCTACAACAGTCTTCTGCACCAAAGTCTCCAAACTCTGCTCTCTCTAACAGTCCTTCTGTACCGCAGTCTCCAACCTCTTATCTTTATAACGGTCTTTCTTCACCTCAATTGCCAACCTCTGCTTTCTGTAACAGTCCTTCTGCACCTCAGATTCAAAATTCTGCTCTCTGTAACAGTCTTTCTAAGCCTCAGTCTGAACCTCTTCTCTCTGCAACGATCCTTCTGCACCTCAGTCTGCAACCTCTGCTCTGTGTAACTGTCCTGCTGCACCCCTGTCTCCAACCTCTGCTCTCTGCAGAGATCTTTCTGCACCTCATTCTCCAACCTCTGGTCTCTGCAATGATCCTTCTGCATCCCAGTCTCCTTCCTCATCTCTCTGTAATAATACTTTTGCACCCCTGTCTCCAACATTTCCTCTCTCTAAATGTCTTTCTGCACCTCAGTCTCAAATCTCTGCTCTCAGAAATGATCTTGCTGCACCTCAGTCTCCAACCTGTGCTCTCTTTAATAGTCCTTCTGCACCCCAGTCTCCAAACTCTGCTCTCTGTAACAGTCCTACTGCACCTCAGACTCCCAACTTTGCTCACTATAATATCCTTCTGCACACCAGTCTCCAAACTGTGATATCTGTAACAGGCCTTCTGCACCCCAGTCTCCAAACTCTGCACCTTGCAAGAATCCTTCTGCATTCCATTCTCCAAGTTCTGCTCTCTGAAATAGTCCTTCTTCACCCCACTCTCAAACATCTGCTGTCTGAAACAGTCCTTCTGCACCGAAGTCTGAAATCTCTGCTCTCTAAAACAATCATTCTGCAACACAGTCTCCAAACTCTGCTCTCTGTAACAGTTTTTCTGCACCTCAGTCTCCAAACTCTTCTCTCTATAATATCCTTCTGCACCCCAGTCTATAAACTGTGCTATCTATATCAGTCTTTCTACACCCCAGGCTGCAACATCTGCTCTCTGTAACAGGCCTTCAGCACCCCAGTCTCCAATCTCTGCTCACTGCAACATTTCTTCTACACCCTAGTCTCCAAAATGTGCTCTCTCTAACTGTCTTTCTGATCCCAGTCTCCAAACTCTGCTCTCTGTAACGATCCTTCTGAACCTCAGTCTCCAACCTCTTCTGTCTGCAATGATCCTTCTGCAACTCAGTTTCCAAACTCTGCTCTCTGCAACGATCCTTCTGCACCACAGATTCTAACCTCTGCTCTCTGTAACAGTGCTTCTAAACCTCAGTCTCCAACTTCTTCTCTCTATACCAATCTTTCTGCACCTCAGTCTCCAACCTCTGCTCTCTGTGACAGTCCTTCTGCACCTCAGTATGCAACCTCTGTTCCCTGTAACAGGGTTTCTGAACCTCAGTCTTTAATCTCTGCTCTCTGTAACAGTCTTTCTGCACCCCAGTCTCCAATCTTTGCCCTCTGTAAGATCCTTTTGCATTCTTTTCTCCAACCGCTCCTCTCTCTAACAGTTCTTCTGAACCCTAGTCTCCAACGTCTGCTCTCTACAATGGTCCTTCTGCACCAAAGTCTCCAAACTCTGCTCTCTCTAACAGTCCTTCTGTACCGCAGTCTCCAACCTCTTCTCTCTATAATGGTCCTTCTTCACCTCAATTGCCAACCTCTGCTTTCTGTAACAGTTCTTCTGCACCTCAGATTCAAAATTCTGCTCTCTGTAACAGTCCTTCTAAGCCTCAGTCTGAACCTCTTCTCTCTGCAACGATCCTTCTGCACCTCAGTCTTCAACCTCTGCTCTGTGTAACTGTCCTGCTGCACCCCTGTCTCCAACCTCTGCTCTCTGCAGCGATTCTTCTGCACCTCATTATCCAACCTCTGCTCTCAGCAACAATCATTCTGCACCCCAGTCTTCTTCCTCGTCTCTCTGTAATAATACTTTTGCACCCCTATCTTAAACATCTCCTCTCTCTTAAAGTCTTTCTGCACCTCAGTCTCAAATCTCTGCTCTCAGAAATGATCTTTCTGCACCTCAGTCTCTATCCTGTGCTCTCTGTGACAGTCCTTCTTCACCTCAGTCTCTAACCTCTGCTCTCTGCAACAGTCCTCCTGCACCCCAGTTTCCAAACTCTTCTCTCTGCAACAGTCTTTATACACTCCAGTCTCCATCCACTGCTCTCTGCAAGGATCCTTTTGCATCCCAGTCTCCAACTTCGGCTCTCTGCAACAGTCCTTCTGCACTCCAGTCTCCAACCTCTGCTCTCCACTACAATCCAAACTGTGCTCTCTGTAACTGTCCTGCTGCACCCCAGTCTCCAAACTCTGATCTCTGTAGCTATCTTTCTGCACCTCAGTCTTCAACCTTTGCTCTCTGCAAGACCCTTCTCCACCTCAATCTCCAAGTTTTGCAATCTGTAATGGTCCTTCTGCACCCCAGTCTCTAACCTCTGCTCTGTGAAACGATTCTTCTGAACCTTAGTCTCCAACCTCTGCTCTCTGTAACAAACCTTCTGCACCCCACTCTCCAAACTCTGCACTCTGTAACAGGCATTCTGCAACCCAGTTTCCAACCTCTTATCTCTGCAACGATCCTTCTTCACCTCAATCTCTATCCTCTGCTCTCTGCAACTGTCCTTCTGTACCCCAGTATATAAACTGTGCTATCTGTAAGAATCCTTCTGCATCCCAGTCTCCAACCGCTCTTCTCTGTAACAGTCCTTCTGCACCTTAGTGTCTAAACTCTGCTCTCTGTAATGAACCTTCAGCACCTCAGTCTCTATCCGCTCCTCTCTGTAACAGGCCTTCTGAACCCCATTCTTCAACCTATGCTTTCTGTATCAGTCCTTTTGCACACCAGTATCCTAACTCTGCTCTCTGTAACAGTCCTTCTGTACCACAGTCTCAAAACTCTGCTCTCTGTAACGGTCCTTCTGCCCCCCAGTCTCCATCCTCTGCTCTCTTTAAGAGTCCTTCTGCACTACAGTCTCCAATCTGTGCTCTCTGTAACAATCTTTCTGCACCTCATTCTCCATTCTCTGCTATCTGTAACAATCCATCGGCACACCAGTCTCCAACCTCTGTTCTCTGTAACAGGTCTTCTGCACAACAGTATCCAAACTCTGCTCTCTGTAACAGGCCTAATGCACCCCAGTCTCCAACCTCTTCTCTCTGCAATGATCCTTCTCCAACTCCGTCTCCAACCACTGTTCTCTGCAACAGTCCTTCTGCACCCCAGTCTCTAACCTCTGCTCTCTGCAAACGTCTAATTATACCCCAGTATCTAACATCTGCTTCCTGGAACGATCCTTCTGCATCCCAGTCTCCAAAGTCTGCTCTCTGCAACAGTACTTCTACACCCCTGTCTCCAACCTCTGCTCTCTGCTACAGTCCTTCTGCACCCCAGTCTCAAAACTCTGATCTCTGCAACAGTCTTTCTGCACCCCAGTCTCCAACTTCTGTTCTCTGTAACAATTTTTCTGTACATCATTCCCCAAACTCTACTCTCTGAAATCGTCCTTATGCACCCCATTCTCGAAACTCTCCTCTCTGTAACAATCGTTTTGCACTCCAGTCTCCAACCTCTGCTCTCTGCAACGATCCTTTTGCAACCCAGACTCCAACCTCAGCTCTCTGCAAAAGTCTTTCTGCACCCCAGTCTCCAACATCTGCTCTCTGAAACAGTCCTTCTTTACCTCAGTCTGTAAACTCTGCTCTGTGCAATGATACTTCTACACCCAAGTCTACAAACTCTGCTTTCTGTAACAGTTCTTCTTTATCTCACCTCTCAACAGTCCTTCTGTACTTCATCTCACCTCTCAACAGTCCTTCTGTACTGCAGTCTCCAAACTCTGGTCTCACCAATGGTCCTTCTGCACCCAATTCTCAAACCTCTGTTGTCTGCAAGAGTCCTTCAGCACCTCAGTCTCCAAAATCTGCTCCCTGCAACAATCCTTCTGCAACTTAGTCTCCAAATTCTGCTCTCTGCAATAGTTCTTCTGCACCCCAGTATCCAACATCTACTCTCTGAAACAGTTCTTCTCCACCCCAGTATCCAACCTCTGCTCTCTGTAACATTCCTTCTGCACTGCTATCTCCAACCTCTGCTCTTTGTAAGGATCCTTCTGCACCCCAGTCTAACACTTCTATTTTCTGTATCAGTCCTTCTGCACCCCAGTCTCCAATCTCTGCTCTCTGTAACAGTCCTTCTGTACCTCAGTCTCTAAACTCTGCTCTCTGCAAAAGTTCTTCTGCACCCCAGTCTCCAACCTCTGCTGCCTGCAAATGTCCTTCTACACCCCTGTCTCCAAACTCTGCTATCTGCAACAGTCCTTCTGCACCCCAGTCTCCAAAATCTGCTCTCTGTAACAATTTTTCTGTACCTCAGTTTCAAACCTCTACTCTCTGTAATAGTCTTTCTGCATCTCAGTCTCCAAACTCTGCTCTCTGCAACAGTCCTTCAGAACCGCTGTCTCAAATTTTTTTCCCTGCAACAGTCTTTCTACTCTTCAGTCTCCAACCTTTGCTATCCACAACAGTCCTTCTGCACCTTAGTCTTTAACCTCTGCTCTCTGCAACGAACCTACTTCACCCCAGTCTTCCACATCTGCTCTCTGCAACAGTCCTTCTGCACCTCAGTCTGAAAACTCTGCTCTCTGCAACGATTCTTCTTCACCTCAGTTCCCAAAATCTGATCTCTGCAATAGTCCTTCTGAACCCCAGTATCCAACCTCTGATCTCTGTAACAATCCTTCTGCATCCCAGTCTCCAACATCTGCTCTCTGAAAAAGTTTTTCTGCACCCCAGTCTCCAACATCTACTCTCTGCAACAGTCGTTCTGCACCTCAGTCTAAAAACTCTGCTCCCTGAAACGATCCTTGTGCACACCAGTCTCCAAACTCTGCACTCCGAAACAGTCATAATCCACCCCAGTCTCCAACCTCTGCACTCTGTAACAGTCCTCCTGTAGTGTAGTCTCGAAAATCTGCTCTCTGTAATGGTCCTTCTGCACCCCAGTCTCTAATCTCTGCTTTCTGTGTCAGTCCATCTGCACCCCAGTCTCCAACCTCTGCTCTCTGTAACAGTCCTTCTGCACCCCTCTCTCCAAACTCTGCTGTCTGTAACAGTCCTTCTGCAACAAAGTCTCAAAACTCTGCTCCGTGCAAAAGTCCTTCTGCACCCCTTCTCCAAACTCTGTTCACTGTAACAGTCCTTCTGCACACCCGTATCAATACTCTGTTCTCCCCAACGATACTTCTGCACCCCAGTCTCCTTCCTCGGCTCTCTGCAACAATCCTTCTCCACTTCAGTCTCCAAACTCTGCTCTCTGTAACAGTCCTCCTGTAGTGCACTCTCAAAAATCTGCTCTATGTAACGGTCCTTCTTCACGCCAGTCTCCAATCTCTGCTCTCTGTAACAATCCTTCTGCACCTCAGTCTCCAAACTCTGCTATCTGCAACAGTCCTTCTGCACCTCAGTCTCAAATCTCTGTTATGAGCAAGGATCCTTCTGCACTCCAATCTCAAAACTCTGCTCTCTGTAACAGTCCTACTTCACCCCAGTCTTCAAACTCTGCTCTCTGTAAAAGGTCTTTTGCACCCCATTCTGCAACCTCTGCTCTCTGTAACAGTGCTTCTGCACCTCAGTGTACAAACTCTGCTGTCTGAAACAATGCTTCTGCACCCCAGTCTCTAAACTCTGCTTACTGTATCAGTCCATCTGCACCACAATTTCTAAAACCTGCTTTCTGTAAGAGTCTTTCTTCACCTCAGTCTACAAACTCTGCTTTCTGCAACAGTCCTTCTGCACCCCAATCTTCAACATCTTCTCTGCAACAGACCTTCTCCACCAAATCTTCAACCTCTGCCTCTGTAACAGTCCTTCTGTAACCCAGTCTCCAAACTCTGATCCCTTAAACAGTCCTTCTGCACCCCAAAGTGAACCTGTGCTCTCCACTACAGTCGTTTTACACCCCAGTGTCCAGGCTCTGCTCTCTGCAACAGTCCCTCTGCAACCCAGTCTCCAACCTCTGCTCTCCTCAACAATACTTCTGCACCCCAGTATCCGACCTCTTTTCTTTAAAACAACCCTTCTGCACCACAGTCCTAAAATTTTGCTCTCTACAATGAACCTTCTGCACCCCAGTCTCCAACTTCTGCTCTCTATAACAGGCCTTTTGAACCCAAATCTCCCACCTCTACTCTCTGTAACAGTCCTTTTTCACCTCTGTCTCCAAACTCTGCTCTCTGAAACAGTCCTTTTGCACCTCAGTCTCCAAACTCAGCTCTCTGGATAGAACCTTCTGCACCTCAGTCTCAAAACTCTACTCTCTGTAACAGTCCTTCTGCACCCCGGTCTCAAACCACTGCTGTCTGCAACAGTCCTTCTGCACCCCAGTCTCCAACCTCTGCTCTCTGCAATGATCCTTTTGCACCCCAGTCTCCAACCTCTGCTCTCTGCAACAGTCCTTCTGCACCCCAGTCTCCAACCTCTGCTCTCTGTAACAATCCTTTTGTACCTCAGTCTCCAACCTCTACTCTCTGTAACAGTCCTTCTGCTTCTCAGTCTCCAAACTCTGCTCTCTGCAACAGTCCTTCAGAACCGCTGTCTCAAATTCTTGTTCCTGCAACAGTCCTTCTACACCCCAGTCTTCAACCTCTGCTATCTGCAACAGTCTTTCTGCACCCCAGTCTCCAACCTCTGCTCTCTGTTACAATCCTTTTGTACCTCAGTCTCCAACATCTACTCTCTGTAACAGTCCTTCTGCTTCTCAGTCTCCAAACTCTGCTCTCTGCAACAGTCCTTCAGAACCGCTGTCTCAAATTCTTGTTCCTGAAACAGTCCTTCTACACCCCAGCTCCAACCTCTGCTATCTGCAACAGTCCTTCTGCACCTTAGTCTCCAACCGCTGCTCTCTGCAACGAACCTTCTTCACCCCAGTCTCCAAAATCTGCTCTCTGCCACAGTCTTTCTGCACCTCAGTCTGAAATCTGTGCTCTCTGCATGGGGACTTATTCACCTCAGTTCCCAAACTCTGATCTCTGAACTGGTCCTTCTGAACCCAAGTATCCAACCTCTGATCTCTGTAACAATCCTTCTGCACCGAAGTCTCCAACATATGCTCACTGAAAAAGTCCTTCTGCACGCCAGTCTCCAACATCTGCTCTCTGCAACAGTCGTTCTGAACCTCAGTCTAAAAACTCTGCTCACTGAAATGATCCTTGTGCACCCCAGTCTCCAAACTCTGCACTCTGAAACAGTCCTTCTCCACCCCAGTCTCCTATCTCTGCTCTCTGTAACAGTCCTCCTGTAGTGTAGTCTCCAAAATCTGCTCTCTGTAATGGTCCTTCTGCACCCCAGTTTCTAAACTTTGCTTTCTGTATCAGTCCATTAGCACCCCAGTCTCCAACCTCTGCTCTCTGTAACAGTCCTTCTGCACCTCAGTCTCCAAACTCTGCTGTCTGCAACAGTCTTTCTGCACCAAAGTCTCAAACCTGTGCTTCATGCAACAGTCCTTCTGCACCCCTTCTCCAAACTCTGTTCTCTGTAACAGTCCTTCTGCACACCAGTCTCAATTCTCTGCTCTCCCTAACGATCCTTCTGTAGCCCAGTCTCCTTCCCTGGCTCTCTGCAACAGTCCTTCTCCACCCCAGTCTCCAACCTCTGCTCTCTGTAACAGTCCTCCTGTAGTGCACTCTCAAAAATATGCTCTTTGTAACGGTACTTCTGCACCCCAGTCTTCAATCTCTTCTCTCTGTAACAGTCTTTCTGCACCTCAGTCTCCAAACTCTGCTCTCTGCAACAGTCCTCATGCACCTCAGTCTGAAATCTCTGTTCTCGGCAAGGATTCTTCTGCACCCCATTCCCAAAACTCTGCTCTCTGTAACAGTCCTTCTACACCCCAGTCTCCAAACTCTGCTTACTGTATCATTCCATCTGCACCACAATTTCCAAAACCTTCTCTCTGTAAGAGTCTTTTTTAACCACAGTCTACAAACTTTGCTTTCTGAAATGGTCTTTCTGCACCCCAGTCTCCAAACTCTGCTCTCTGCAACAGTCTTTCTGCACTCCAATGTGAACCTGTGCTCTCCGCTACAGTCCTAATACACCCCAGTGTCCAGCCGCTGCTCTCTGCAACAGACCCTCTCCAATCCAGTCTCCAACCTCTGCTCTCCTTAACAATTCTTCTGCACCTTAATCTCCAACCTCTGCTCTCTGCAATGATCCTTCTGCACCTCAGTCTTCAAAAACTACTCTCTGTAAATGTATTTCTGAACCCCTTGTCCAAACTTTGCTCTCCGTAACAGGCCTTCTGCACCCCAGTCTCCAAACTCTGTTCTTTATAAGAATCCTTCTGCACCTCAGTCTCAAAATTTTGCTCTCTACAATGATCCTTCTGCACCCTAGTCTCCAATCTCTGCTCTATGTATCAAGCCTTTTGCACAAAAATCTCCCACATCTACTCTCTGTAACAGTCCTCTTGCACCTCAGTCTCCAATCTCTGCTCTCTGCAACAGTCCTTTTGCACCGCAGTCTCCAAACTCAGGTCTCTGCATCTATCCTTCTGAACCTCAGTCTCGAAACTCTTCTCTCTGTTACAGTCCTTCTGCACCCGGTCTCAAACCACTGCTGTCTGCAAAGATCCTTCTGCACACTAGTCTCCAACGTCAGCTCTTTGCAACAGTCCTTCTGCACACCAGTCTCAAACCTCTGCTCTCTGTAATAATCTTTCTGCAACCCAGTCTCCGACCTTTGCTCTCTGCAATGATCCTTTTGCACTGCAGTCTCCAAACTCTGCTCTCTGCAAAAGTCCTTCTGCACCCCGTCTCCAACCTCTGCTATCTGCAACAGTCCTTCTGCACCCCAGTCTTCAACCTCTTCTCTCTGTGACAATCCTTCTGTACCTCAGTCTCCAACCTCTACTCTCTGTAACAGTCCTTCTGCATCTCAGTCTTCAAACTCTGCTCTCTGCAACAGTCCTTCAGAACCGCTGTCTAAAATTCTTGTCCCTGCAACAGTCCTACTACACCCCAGTCTCCAACCTCTGCTATCTGCAACAGTCCTTCTGCACCTTAGACTCTGAACTCTACTATCTGTAACAGTCCTTCTGCACCTCAGTCTTCAACATCTGCTCTCTTTAAGATCCTTCTGCAACCCAGTCTGTAAACTCTGCCCTCTGTAACAGTCCTTCTGCACTTTTTGTCCAACCTGTTTTCTTGTAACAGTCTTTTTGCATGCCGGTCTCAAAACTCTGCTCACTACAACGATTCTTCTGCACCCCAGTCTCAAACCTCTGCTCTCTTCAAAAGTCCTTCTGCACCCCAGTCTCCAATATCTACTCTCATCAATAGTCGTTCTGCCCCTCAGTCTGAAAACTCTGTTCACTGCAACAATCATTCTGCAACCCAGTCTCCAACCTCTGCTCTCTGTAACAGTCCTGCTGTACCACAGTCTCCAAACTCTTCTCTCTGTAAGATCTTTCTCAACCCTGTCTCCAAATTCTGATGTCTGTAACAGTCCTTCTGCACCCCAGTCTCCAACCTCTGCTCTGTGTATCAGGCCTTTTGCACCCCATTCTCCAACATCTGCTCTCTGCAACAGTCCTTCTGCACCAGAGACTCCAAACTCTGCTTTCTGTATCAGTCCATCTGCACCCCAATCTCCAAACTCTGCTCTCTTTAACAGTCCTTCTGCACCTCAGTCTATAAACTCTACTCTCTGCAAAAGTCATTCTGCAACCCAGTCTCCAACATGTGCTCTCCGCAACAGTCCTTCTGCACCAAAGTCTCAAAACTCTGTCTCTGTAACAGTCCTACATAAAGGCAGTCTAGAAACTCTACTTTCTGCAACAGTGCTTCGGCACCCAAATCTCAAACCTGTGCTCTCGGCAACAGTACTTCTACACCAGATTTCCAGCCTCTGCTCTCTGCAGTAGTCTTTCTGCAACCCAGTCTCCAAACTCCGCTCTTTGTAACGATCCTTCTGCACATCATTCTCCAAACTCTACTCTCTGTAAAAGTACTTCTGCACCCCTTCACGAAATGCTGCTCTCCATAACAGGCCTTCTGCAACCCACTCTCCGACATCTTTTCTCTGCAAAAATCCTTCTGCACCTCAGTCTCCAACCTCTGCTCTCTACAACTATCCTTCTGCACCCCAGTCTCCAACCACTGCTATCTGCAACAGTCCTTCTTCACCCCAGTCTCCAACATGTGCTCTCTGCAAAATCCTTCTGCCCCTTAGTTTGAAAACTCTGTTTTCTGAAACGATCCTTCTGCACCCTAGTCTCAAACCTCTGCTCTCTGTAACAGTCCTGCTGCACCTTGGTCTACAACCTCTTCTCTCTGTAAGATCCCTGTGCAACCTTTTCTAAAAACTCTGCTCTCTGTAACAGTTCTTCTGCACCCCAGTCTCCAACCTTTGCTCTCTGTAACAGTTCTTTTGCACCTCATTCTCAAACCTCTGCTTTCTGCAAAAGTCCTTCTACACCCTATTTTCTAACCTCTGTTCTTTGCAACAGTCCTTCTGCACCCCAGTCTCCAACCTCTGCTCTCTGTATCAGACATTTTGAACCCATATCTACAACCTCTACTCTCTATAACAGTTCTTCTGAACCTCAGTCTCCAACTTCTGCTCTCTGCAACAATCTTCAGCACCTCCGTCTCCAAGCTCTGCTCTCTGTAACGATCTTTCTGCACCTCTGTCTCCAAAGTCTGGTCTCTGCAACACTACTTTTGCATCCTAGTTTCCAACCTCTGCTCTCTTTTAGATCCTCCTGCACAACAGTTTCCAAACTCTGTTCTCTACAACATTCCTTCTCCATCCCAGTCTCCAACCTCTTCTTTCTGCAACGATTCTGTAGCACCCCAGTCTCCAACCTCTGTTCTCTACAAAAGTCTTTCTGCTCCCCAGTCTTCAAACTCTGCTCTGTGTAACAGTTCTTCTGTACTGCAATCTTCAACCTCTGCTCTCGGTAATTGTTCTTCTGAACCCAAGTCTCCAAACTCTGTTGTGTGTAACAGGCCTTCTGCACCTTAGTCTCCAAACTCTGCTCTCTGTAACAGGACTTCTGCATCCCAGTCTTCAACCCCTTCTCTCTGCAAAGATGCTTCGGCACCCCAGTGTCAAACATCTGCTCCTTGCAACAGTTCGTCTGCATCCCTGTCTCAAACCTCTGCTCTCTGTAATATCTTTCTGCACCCCAGTCTCCAAACTCTGCTCTCAGTAAGAGTCCTTCTGCACTCCAGTCTCCAAGCTCTACTCTCTGCAACAGTCAATTTGAACCCCAGTCACCAACCTCTGCTCTCTGTAAGATCCATCTGAACCCCAGTATTTAACCTCTGCTCTCTGTAACAGTCCTTCTGCACCCCAGACTTCAACCTCTGCGCTCTGTAACAGTTTTTCTATACTAAAGTCTCCAAACTCTGGTATCTGTAACGGTTCTTCTGCACCCCAATTTCCAAACTCTGCTTTCTGTAACAGTCTTTCTGCACCTCATTCTCCAAACTCTGCTCTCTGTAGCAGGCCTTCTGCACCCCACTCTTCAAAATCTGCTCTCTCCAAAGATCCTTCTGCACCCCAGTATCCAAACACTGCTCTCAGAAATTATCCTACTGCACCCAAGTCTCCAACCTCCGATCTCTGCAACAGTCCTTCTGCACTTCAGTCTCCAAATTCTGCTGCCTTTAAGACCAATCTGAACCCCAGTCTTTAAAGTCTGCTCTCTGCAACATTCCTTCAGCACCACAGTCTCCAACCTCTGCTCTCTGTAACAGTCCTTCTGCACCCCAGTCTCCAAACTCTGCTCTCTGCAACGATCCTTCTGGACCCCAGTCTCCAACCTCTGCTCTCTCTAACAATCCTGCTGCACAACAGTCTCCAAACTCTGCTCTCTGTAAGATCATTCTGCACTCCAGTTTCCATACTCTGCTCTCTGTAACATTCCTTCTGCACCCCAGTCTTCAACCTTTGCTTTTTGCAAGTGTCCTGAGACAACCAAGTCTCCAAACTGTGTCCTCTGCAACAGTCCTTCTGCTCCCCAGTCTCCAACCTCTACTCTCTGTAATGGTTTTTCAACACCCAAGTCTCCAAACTCTGCTTTCTGTATCAGTCCTTCTGAACCTCAGTCTCAAACCTCTGCTCTTTGTATCTATCCTTCTTCACCTCAGTCTCCAACCTGTGCTCTCTGTAACATTCTTTCTGCACCCCAATTTCCAATCTCTGTTTTCTTTAACAATCCTTCTGCACCTCAGTCTCCAAACTCTGCTCTCTGTAACAGTCCTTCTGCACCCCAGTCTCCGACCACTGTTCTCTGTAACAGTCCACCTCCACCTCAGTCTCCAACCTCTCCTGTAACAGGCCTTCTGCACGTCAGTCTCCAAACTTTTCTCTCTGTAGCAGGCCTTCTGAACCCCAGTCTCCAAAATCTGCTCTCTGAAACGATCCTTCTGCACCCCAGTCTAATACATCAGCTCTCTGCAATGATTCAACTTCACCCAATTCTCCAGCCTTTGATCTCGACAACACTTCCTTCTGCACCTCAGTCTCCTAATTCGCCTCTCTGTAAGATGCTTCTGCAAACCTGCATCTAATTTCTGCTCTCTGTAACACTCTTTCTGCACCCCAGTCTCCTACCTCTGCTCTACTAACAGTCCTTCTGCACCTCAGTCTCCCAAATCTGCTCTCTATAAGATCCTTTTGCAACCAAGTATTTTAACTCTGCACTCTGTAACAGTCCTTCTGCACAACAGTCTCCAACCTCTTCTCTCTGCCACGATTCTTCTCCACCCCAGTCTCCAACATCTGCTCTCTGCAACAGTACTTCCGCACCCCAGTCTCCAAACTCTTCTCTCTGTAACAGGCTTTCTGCACCCCAGTCGCCAACCTCTGCTCTTTGGATCAATCCTTCTCTACCCCAGTAACCTTCCTCTGCACTCTGTAACAATCCTTCTGCACCTCAGTCTTCCAACTCTCCTCTCTGCAACGGTCCTTCTGCACCCCAGTCTCCAACCTCTCCTCTCTGTAACAGTTTTTCTACACTCCAATCTCCAACCTCTACTCTCTGCAACAGTCCTTCTACACACTAGTCTCCAACATCTGATCTCTGCAACAGTTTTTCTCCACCCCAGTCTCCAACCTCTGCTCTCTGTAACAGTCCTTCTTAACTGCAGTTTCCAAACACTTCTCTCTGTAACGGTCCTTCTGCACCCCAGTCTCAAACCACTGCTTTCTTTATAAGTCCTCTGCAATCAAGTCTCCAACCTCTGCTCTCTGTAACATTCCTTCTGCACCTCAGTGTCCAAATTATGCTCTCTGCAACAGTCCTTCTGCACCCTAATCTCCAACCTCTGCTCTCTGCAACAGTCTTTTTACACCCAAGTCTCCAATATCTACTCTCTTCAACAGTACTTCTACACCTCAGTCTCCAAACTCTGCTCTCTGCAATGGTCTCCCTGCACCCCAGTTTCCAAACTATTCTCTCTGTAAGATTCTCCTGCACCTCAGTTTCCAAACTCTTCTCTTTGTAACATTCCTTCTGCACCCCAGTCTCCAAACTCTGATCTCTGCAATGATCCCTCTGCACCTCAGTCTCCAACCTCTTTTCTCTACAACAGTTCTTATGTACAAGGGTCTTCAACCTCTATTCTCGGTAAGGGTCCTTCTTAACCCCAGTCTCCAACCTCTGCATTCTGTATCAGTCCTTCTGCACCCCAGTCTCTAAAATATGCTCTCTGCCACAGTCCTTCTGCACCCCAGTCTTCAACATCTGATCTCTGGAACAGTCCTTCTGCACCCCAGTCTCAAAACTCTGCCCTCTGCAACGATCCTTCTGCACCCCAGTCTTCAACCTCTGCTCTCTGTAACAATCTTGCTGCACCTCGGTCTACAATCTCTGCTATCTGTAAGATCCTTCTACATACCAGTTTTAAAACTCTGCTCTCTGTAACATTCCTTTTCCACCACCGTCTCCAACCTCTGGATTCTGCACCGGTCCTGCTGCACCACAGTCTCCTAAAACTGTTCTCTGCAACAGTTCTTCTGCTCCCCATACTCCATCCTCTGCTCTCTGTAACAGTCCTTCTGTACGGCAGTCTTCAAAGTCTGCTCTCTGTAACGGTCCTTCTGCTCCACAATCTCAAACCTCTGCTTTCTGTAACAGTCCTTCTGCACCACTGTTTCCAACCTCTGCTCTCTGTAATAGTCCTTCTGCACCTCTTTCTCCAACCTCTGCTCTCTGCAACCTTACTTCTGAATTCCCATTCTCTAACCTCTGCTCTCTTCTACAGTTCTTCTAAACCACAGTCTAAAATAACTACTCTCTGCAACAGTCCTTTTTTACCCTAGTCGCCAAACTCTGCTCTCTGTAACGGTCCTTCTGCACCCCAGTCACAAAACTATGCTCTCTGTAACAGTCCTTCTGTACCTCAGTCTTCAACCTCTACTCTCTGTAATGGTTTTTCAGCACCCCAGTCTCCAAACTCTGCTTTCTGTATCAGTCATTCTGAACCTCAGTCTCAAACCTCTGCTCTCTGTATCTATCCTGCTTCACCTCAGTCTCCAACCTGTGCTCTCTGTAACATTCCTTCTGCACCCCAATTTCCAACCTCTGTTTTCTTTAACAATCCTTCTGCATCTCAGTCTCCAAACTCTGCTCTCTGTAACAGTCCTTCTGCACCCCAGTCTCCGACCACTGCACTCTGTAACAGTCCACCTCCACCTCAGTCTCCAACCTCTCCTGTAACAGGCCTTCTGCACGTCAGTCTCCAAACTTTTCTCTCTGTAGTAGGCCTTCTGAACCCCAGTCTCCAAAATCTGCTCTCTGAAACGATCCTTCTGCACCCCAGTCTCATACATCAGCTCTCTGCAATGATCCAACTTCACCCCACTCTCCAACCTTTGATCTCTACAACACTTCCTTCTGCACCTCAGTCTCCTAATTCGCCTTTCTGTAAGATGCTTCTGCAAACCTGCATCCAATTTCTGCTCTCTGTAACAGTCTTTCTGCACCCAAGTTTCCAACCTCTCCTCTCTGCAACAGTGCTTCTACAACCAAGTCTTCAACCTCTGCTCTGTGTAACAGTCCTTCTGCACCCCAGTCTCCAACCTCTACTCTCTGCAACAGTCCTTCTTTACGTCAGTCTCCAACATGTGCTCTCTGTATGATACTTTTTCAACCCTGTCTCCAAACTCTGCTCTCTGTAACAGCCCTTCTGCACCCCATTCTCCAAAGTCTGTTCTTTATAACAATCCTTCTGCACCCCAGTATTAAACCTCTGCTCTCTAGAACAATCCTTGTGCACCCCAGTCTCCAACCTAAGCTCTCTGCAACAGTCCTTCTGAACCCCAGTCTCCAACATGTGCTCTCTGCAACAGTCCTTCAGCACCTCACTTTTAAAATTCTGTTCTCTGCAACGATCCTTCTGCACCTCAGTCTCCAACCTCTACTCTCTGTATCAGTCCCTCTGCACCTCACTCTTCAATATCTGCTCTCTGTAAGATCCTTCTGCAAACCAGTTTCCATCTCTGCCATATGTAAAAGTCATTCTGCAGCCATTCTCCAAACTCTGCTCTTCGTAAAAGTCCTTCTGCACCCCAGTCTTCAACCTCTGCTCTCTGTAACAGTCCTGCTGCGCCTCGGTCTTCAAACTCTGCTCTCAGTAAGATCCTTCTGCAATCCTGTCTAACAACTCTTATCTCTCTAACAGTTTTTCTGCACCCTCGCCTAGAACCTCTGCTCTCTATTACAGTCCTTTTGCATCACAATCTCCAACCTCTATTTTTTGTAACAGTCTTTTTGAACCTCAGTCTCCAATATCTGCTCTCTGAAACGATCCTTCTTCAACCCAGTCTCCAACATCTGCTCTCTGCAACAGACCTTCTGCACCCCAGTCTCCTACGTCTCCTCTCTTTAACACTCTTTCTGCACCCCAGTCTTTAACCTCTGTTCTCTGTACGGTCTTCTGCACACCAGTTTCCAAACTCTGCTCTCTGTATCATTCCTTCTCCAACCCAGTCTCCAACCTCTTTTTTCTTCAACGGTCCTGCTGCAACCCTGTCTCCAACCTCTGTTCTCTGCAACAGTACTTCTACTCCCCAGTCTCAAACCTCTGCTCTCTGTAACAGTCGTTCTGCACCATAGTCTCCAACCTCTGCTCTCTGTAACGGTCTTTCTACAGCACAGTCTCAAACCTTCCTGCTTTCTATATCAGTCCTTCTGAACCACGGTTTCCAACCTCTGCTCTCTGTAACAGTCCTTCTGCACCTCTTTCTCCAACCTCTGGTCTCTGTAAGATCCTTCCGCAACCCAGTCTCCAATGTCTGCCCTCTGTAACAGTCGTTCTGCATCCCTTCACCAAACTGCTCTCTGTAACAGCCTTTCTTCACCACAGTCTCCAAACTCTGTTCTCTGTAACAGTCCTTCTGCACCCCAGCATCCAACTTCTGTTCTCTGTAACAATCCTTCTGCACCTCATTTCCCAAACTCTGAAATCTGCAATCGTCCTACTGCACCCCAGTCTCTAACCTCTGCTCTCTGCAATGATTGTTTTGGACCCCAGTCTCCAAACTTTGCTCTCTGCAAAAGTTTTTCTGCACACCAGTCTCCAACATCTGCTCTCTACAACAGTTCTTCTGCACCTCAGTCTGAAAACTCTGCTCTCTGCAACTATCCTTATTCACCACAGTCTCCAAACGCTGCTTTCTGTAACAGTTTTTTTGCAACTCAGTCTCCAACCTCTGCTCTCTGTAACAGTCCTTCTGCACCCCATTCTCCAAACTCTGCTCTCTGTAAGATGCTTCTACACCCAAGTTTCCAAACTCTGCTCTCTGTAGCCTTCCTTCTCCACCCAGTCTCCAACCTCTGCTCTTTGCAACGGACCTTCTGCACGCCAGTCTCCAACCTCTGTTCTCGGCAACGGTCCTTCTGCACCCCAGTCTCCAAATTCTGCTCTGCATATCATTTCTTCTGCACTTCCGTCTCCAATTTCTGCTCTATTTTAAGATTCTTCTGCTACCAAGTAACCAAACTCTGCTCTCTGGAACAGTCCATCTGCACCCCAATATCCTACCTCTGGTCTGTGCAACAGTTCATCTGCACCCCAGTCTCCACCCTCTGCTCTCTGAATGATCCTTCTGCACCCCAGTCTCCAAACTCTGACCTCTGTAACAGTCATTTTTTCACCCAAGTCTCCAACATTTGCTCTCTGTAACAATCCTTCTGCACCTTAGTCTCACACATCTGCTCTCGGCAAGGGTTTTTCTGCACCCCATTCTCCAACGTCTATTGTCTGCAAGAGTCCTGCAGCACCTCAGTCTCCAAATTCTGCTCCCTGCAACAATCCTTCTTCACCCCAGTCTCCAACTTCTGCTCTCTGCAACATTTCTTCTGCACCCAAGTCTCTAACCTGTGCTCTCTGTAACTATCCTACTGAGCCCCGGTCTCCAAACTCTGCTCTCTGAAGCGATCCTTCTGCACCTCAGTTTCCAACCTCTGCTCTCTGCAACAGTCATTCTGACCCCAGTCTCTAGATTCTGCTCTCTGTAACATCCTTCTCCACCCCAGTTTTCAAACTCTGCTCTAGGTGACATTCCTTCTGCACTCCAGTCTCCACCCTCTTCTCTTTGTAACAGTACTTCTGTACCGCAGTCTCCGATCTCATCTCACTGCAACATTTTTTCTGCACCCCAGTCTCCAAACTGTGCTCTCTGTAACTGCCTTTCTGACCCCAGTCTCCAACCTCTGCTCTCTATAACAATCCTTCTGCACCTCAGTCTCCAACCTCTGCTTTCTGCAATGGTCCTTCTGAACCACAGTTTTCAAACTCTGCACTCTGCAACAGTTCTTCTACACCTAGTCTCCAAACTCTTCTCTCTGTAACAATCCTTCTGCACCTCAGTCTCCAACCTCTGCTCTCAGTAACAGTCCTTCTGCCCCTCAGTCTTTAACTTCTGCTCTCTGTAACAGGCTTACTGCACCCCAGCCTCCAACCTCTGCTCTCTGTAACAGTTCTCTTGCACCCCAATCTTGAAACTCTGCTCTTTATAACAGTCTTCTAAACCGCAGTCTCAGACCTCTTTTTTCTGCAACGATCCTTCTGAACATCAGTCTCCAACATCTGCTCTCTGTAACAGTCCTTCTGCACCCCAGTATCAAAACTCTGCTCTCTGTAAAAGTCCTTCTGCACCCCAGTCTCCAATATTTGCTCTCTGTAATGGTCCTTCTGTAACGCATACTCCAAAATCTGCTCTCTGTAACATTCCTTCTGCACCTCAGTCTTCAGCGTCTGCTCTCTGTAACAGTTCTTCTGCACCCCAGTCTCCAACATCTGCTTTGTGCAACGGTCCTTCTGCACACCAGTCTCCAAACCCTGCTCTCTGTCACAGTCCTTCTGAACCTCAGACTCCAACCACTGCTCTGTGTAACAGTCCTTCTAAGCCTCAGTCTGAAACCTCTGATCTTTACAACAATCCTTCTTCACCCCAGTCTTTAACCTCTGCTCTCTGTAACAGTCCTTCTGAACCTCAGTCTCCAACCTCTGCTCTCTGCAACAGTCCTTCTGCACCCCAGTCTCCAAGATCTTCTCTCTGCAACAGTCCTTCTACACTCCAGTCTCCAACCACTGCTCTCTGCAAGGATCCTTTTGCATCTCAGTCTCCAACTTCTGCTCTCTGCAACAGTCCTTCTGCACTCCAGTCTCCAACCTCTGCTCTCCACTACAGTCCTTCTTCACCCCAGTTTCATAACTCTGCTCTCTGCAACATTTCTTCTACATGCCAGTCTCTAACCTGTGCTCTCTGTAACTGTCCTGCTGCACCCCAGTCTTCAACCTCTGCTCTCTTCAAGATCCTTCTCCACCTCAATCTCCAAGTTCTGCAATCTGTAACGGTCCTTCTGAACCCCAGACTTCAACCTATGCTCTCTGCAACGATTTTCTTCACCTCAGTCTCCATCCTCTGCTCTCCACAACTGTCCTTCTGCACCCCACTCTCCTTCCTTTGTTCTTTATAAGAATCCTTCTGTACCCCAGTCTCCAACCGCTCCTCTCTGTAACAGCCCTTCTGCACCTCAGTGTCCAACCTCTGCTCTCTGTAATGAACCTTCAGCACCTCAGTCTCAAACCGCTGCTCTCTGTAACAGGCCTTCTTAACCCCATTCTCCCACCTATGCTTTCTGGATCAGTTCTTTTGCACACCAGTATCCTAACTCTGCTCTCTGTAACACTCCTTCTGTACCACATTCTCAAAACTCTGCTCTCTGTAAAGGTCCTTCGGCACCCTAGTCTCCAACGTCAGCTTTCTGTATCAGTTCTTCTGCACCCCAGTCTCCAACCTCTGCTCTCAGTCAGAGTTCTTCTGCAACCCAGTCTCCAACTTCTGCTCTCTGCAACATTTCTTCCGCACCCCAGTCTCAATCGGTGCTCTCTGTAACTGTCCTTTTGCACCCCAGTCTCCAACCTCTCCTCTCTGTAACAATCTTTCTGCACCACAGTCTGAAACCTCTGCTTGCTGCAACGATCATTCTGACACTAATAATCCAACCTTTGCTCTCCGCAATGATCCTTCTGCACCCCAGTCTCCAACCTCTTCTGTCTGTAAGAGTCCTACTGCACTTCAGTCTCCAATCTCTGCTCTCTGTAACAATCCTTCTGCACCTCACTCTCCATTCTCTGCTATCTGTAACTATCCATCAGCACACCAGTCTACAACCTCTGTTCTCTGTATCCTAACTCTGCTCTCTGTAACAATTTTTCTGCACCTGAGTCTCCAACCTCTGCTCTCTAAAACGGTCCGTCTGCATCCCAGTCTCCAAACTCTGTTATCTGCACCAGTCCTTCTGCACCCCAGTATCCAACCTCTGCTCTCTGTAACAGTCCTTCTGTACCACAGTCTCAAAACTCTGCTCTCTGTAACGGTCCTTCTGCACCCCAGTCTCCAACCTCTGCTCTCTGCAACAGTCCTTCTGCACCCCAGTCTCCAAACTCTGCTGCATGCAAAAGTCTTTCTAAACCCCAGTATTCAAACTCTGCTATCTGCAACAGTCCTTCTGCACCCCAGTCTCGAATCTCTGCTCTCTGTAACAATCTTTCTGTACCTCAGTCTCCAACCTCTACTCTCTGTAACAGTCCTTCTGCACAACAGTCTCCAAACTCTGCTCTCTGCAATTGTCCTTAAGCACCGCTGTCTCAAATTCTGGTCCCTGCAACAGTCCTTCTACACCCCAGTCTCAAACCTCTGCTATCTGCAACAGTCTTTCTGCACCTTAGTCTCCAACCTCTGCTCTCTGCAAGGAACCTTCTGCACCCCAGTCTCCAACATCTGCTCTCTGCAACAGTTTTTCTGCACCTCAGTCTGAAAACTCTGCCCTCTACAACAATCCTTCTTCACCTCAGTTCCCAAACTCTGATCTCTGCAATGGTCCTTCTGAACCCCAGTATTCAACCTCTGCTCTCTGTAACAATTCTTCTGCACCTTAATCTCCAAAATCTTCTCTCTGAAGAAGTCCTTCTGCTCCCCAGTCTCTAACATCTGCTCTCTGCAACAGTCCTTCTGCACCTCAGTCTCTAACCTCTACTCTCTGTAACAGTCCTTCTGCACCTCAGTCTCCAACATTTGCTCTTTGTAAGATTCTTCTGCAACCCAGTATCCAAACTCTGTCCTCTGTAACAATTTTTCTGAACCCCTTCTCAAAACTCTGTTCTCTGTAACATTCCTTATGAACACCAGTCACCGACCTCTGCTCAAGGTAACAGACCTATACCGCAGTCTCCAACCTCTGCTCTCTGTAATAGTCCTTCTGTAGCCCAATTTCGAAACTCTGCTTTCTGTAACAGTCCTTCTGCACCTGAGTCTCCAAACTCTCCTCTCTGTAACAGTCCTTCTACACCTCACTACCCAAACTGTGCTCTCTGTAACAGTCCACCTGCACCTCAGTCTCCAAACACTGCTCTCTGTAAGATCCTTCAGCAACCCAGTCTCCAAACACTGCTCTGTATAACAGTCCTTCTGCACCCCAGTCTCCCACCTCTCCTCTCTGTAACTTGCCTTCTGTACACCAGTCTCCAAAGTCTGCTCTCTGCAATGATCCTACTGCACCCCAATCTCCAACCTCTGATCTCTACAATAGTCCTTCTGCACCTCAGTCTCCAAATTCTGCTCTCTGTAAGATCCTTCTGCACCCCTTTCTTCTAGCTCTGCTCTGTGTAACAGAACTTCTGCACCTCAGTCTCCAATCTCTGCTCTTTGCAACAGTCCTTCTGCACCACAGTCTCCAAACTCTTCTCTCTGTAAGATCCTTCTGCACCTCAGTCTCCTACCTGTTCTCCAGTTTCCAAATTCTTCTCTCTGTAACATTCCTTCTTCACCCTAGTATTTAACCTCTGCTTTCTGCAAGTGTTCTGCGGCACCCCAGTCTCCAAACTCTGTCCTCTAAAACAGTCCTTCGGCTCCCCAGTCTCCAACAACTGCTCTGTAAAGGTTCTTCTTAACCCCAGTCTCAAACCTCTGCTCTCTGTATCTATCCTTCTGCACCTCAGTCTCCAACCTGTTCTTCTGTAACATTCCTTCTGCACCCCAGTCTTTAAACTCTGCGCTCTGTATCAGTTTTTCTATACTGCAGTCACCAAACTCTGGTCTCTATAATGGTTTTTCTGCACCTCAATTTCCAACCTCTGCTCTCTGTAACAGTCCTTCTACACCTCAGTCTCCAACCTCTGCTCTCTGTAACTGTCCTTCTGCACCTCAGTCTGACACCTCAGCTCTCTGCACGATCCTTCTGCACCCCTGTCTCAAAACACTGCTCTCTGTAACAGTGCACCTTCATCTCAGTCTCCAACCTCTCCTCTCTGTAACAGGCCTTCTGCAAGCTAGTATCCAAACTCTTCTCTCTGTAGCAGGCCTTCTGCGCCCCATTCTCTAAAATCTGCTCTCTGCAATGATCCAACTGCACCCGACTCTCCAACTTCTGATCTCTGCAGCAGTCCTTCTGCACCTCAGTCTCCAAATTCTACTCTCTGTAAGATGATTCTGCACCCCAGTATCCAACCTCTGCTCTCTGTAACAGTCCTTCTGCACCTTAGTCTCTTACCTCTACTCTCTCTAACAGTCCTTCTGCACCTCAGTCTCCCAACTCTGCTCTCTGTAAGATCCTTTTGCAACCAAGTCTTTAAACTCTGCACTCTGTAAGAGTACTTCTGCACAACAGTCTCCAACCTCTTCTCTCTGCAACGATTCTTCTCCACCCCAGTCTCCAACATCTGCTCTCTGCAACAGTCCTGCCGCACAACAGTCTCCAAACTCTTCTCTCTGTAACAGTCCTTTTTCACCCCAGTCTCCAAACTCTGCTCTCTGCAACGATCCTTCTGGACCCGAGTCTCAAATGTCTGCTCTCTGCAACAGTTCTTCTGCACCACAGTCTCCAACCTCTGCTCTCTGTAAGATCTATCTTCACTCCAGTTTCCAAACTATGCTCTCTGTAACATTCCTTCTCCACCCCAGTCTCCAACCTGTGTCCTCTGCAACAGTCCTTCTGTTCCCAGTCTCAAACATCTGCTCTCTGTAACAGTTTTTCAGTACCGCAGTCTCCAACCTCGACTCTTCTTAACGATCCTTGTACACCCCAGTCTCCAACCTCTGCTTTCTGTATCAGTCTTTCTGAACCCAAGTCTCCAACGTCTGTTTTCTGTATCTATCTTTCTGCACCTCAGTCTCCAACCTTCGCTCTATGTAAGAGTCATTCTGCACCCCAGTCTCCAACATCTGTTCTGTATAACAGTTCTATACGACAGTCTCCAACATCTGCTCTCTGTAAAAGTCCTTCTGCAACCCAATTTCAAAACTCTACTTCCTGTAACAGTCCTTCGGCACCTGAGTCTCCAAACTCTACTCTCTGTAACATTCCTTCTACACCCCAGTCTCCAAACTCTGCTTTCTGTATCAGTCTTTCTGAACCCCAGTCTCCAAACTCTCTTCTCTGTATCTATCCTTCTGCACCTCAGTCTCCAACCTCTTCTCTATGAAACAGTCCTTCTATACTGCAGTCTTCAAACTCTGCTCTCTGCAAAGGTCTTTCTGCAGCACATACTCCAAACTCTGCTTTCTGTATCAATCCTTGTGCACCCTAGTCTCCAAATTCTGCTCTCTCTAAGAGTCTTTCTGCACCTGAGTATCCAACCTCTGCTCTCTGTAACAGTCCTTCTGCACTCCAATCTCCAAACTCTGGTCTCTGCAAGAGTCCTTCTGCACCCCAGTCTGCAAACTCTGCTCTCTGTAACAATACTTCTGCCCCTCAGTCTCCAACCTCTGCTCTATGTAACAAGAACAGTGCTTCTAAACCTCAGTCTCCATCCTCTTCTCTCTGTACCAATCCTTCTGCACCTCAGTCTCCAACCTCTGCTCTCTGTAACAGTCCTTCCGCATCTCAGTATCCAAACTCTGTTCTCTGTAACACGGTTTCTGCACCCCAGTCTTTAACCTCTGCTTTCTGTAACAGTTCTTCTGCACCCCAATCTCGAATCTCTGCTCTCTGTAATAGTCTATCTGCACCCCAGTATCCAAACTCTTCTCTCTGCAACGATCCTTATGCACCTCAATCTCCAACCTCTGCTCTCTGTAACAGTCCTTCTGCACCCCAGTCTCCAGACTCTGCTCTCTGTAAGATCCTTTTGCATCCCTTTCTCCAACCTCTCCTCTCTCTAACAGTCCTCTGCACCCCAGTATCCAACCTCTGCTCTCTGTAAAAGTCTTTCTGCACCTCACTCTCCAACCTTTGCTCTCTGTAATGGTCCTTCTGTACCCCAGTCTCCAACCTCTGCTCTCTCTAACAATCTTCTGCACCTTAGTCTCAAACTTCTGTTCTCTGTAAGAGTCCTTCTGCACCCTAGTCTCCAACATCTGCTCTCTACAATGGTCCTTATGCACCAAAGTCTCCAAACTCTGCTCTCTCTAACAGTCCTTCTGTACCGCAGTTTCCAAACTCTTCTCTCTTCAACAATCCTTCTTCACCTCAGTCTCCAAACTCTGCTCTCTGCAAAAGTCCTTCTGCACCCGAATCTCCAAACTCTGCTCTCTGCAACAGTCCTTCTGCACCCCAGTCTCCAACATCTGCTCTCTGCTAAAGTACTTCTGCTCCAGAGTCTCCAACATCTGCTCTCTGTATCAGTCATTTTACACCCCAGTAACCAAAATCTACTCTGTGTAACAATTCTTCTGCACCCCAGTCTAAAACCTCTGCTCTCTGTAACATTCCTTCTGCACCTCAGTCTCCAACCTTTGCTCTCTGCAATAGTCATTCTGCACCTCAGTCTCCAACCTTATCTCTCTGCAATGGCCCTTGTGCACCTCAGCATCAAATTCTGTTCTCTGCAGCTGTCATTCTGCACCCCAGGCTACAAACTCTGCTCTCTGTAACAGTCCTTCTGCACCCCAGTCTTCCAACTCTACTTTCTGTATCAGTTTTTCTGCACCCCAGTCTAAAACCTCTGCTTTCTGTAACAGTCCTTCTGCACCTGTCTCCAACTTTTGCTCTCTGCAACAGTCATTCTGCACCCCAGTCTCTAACCTCTTCTCTCTGCAAACGTCTTATTATACCCCAGTATCCAACATCTGCTTACTGCAACGATCCTTCCACATTCCAGTCTCCAACCTCTGCTCTCTGTAACAATTCTTCTGTACCTCAGTCTCCAACCGATACTCTCTGTAACAGTCCTTCTGCATCTCAGTCTCCAACACTCTGCTCTCTGCAACAATCATTCTGCACCTCAGTCTGAAAACTCTGCTCTCTGCAAGGCGACTTATTCACCTCAGTTCCCAAACTCTGATCTCTGCAATGGTCCTTCTTAACCCCAGTATCCAACCTCTGCTCTCTGTAACAATATTCTGCACCCCAGTCTCCAACATCTGCTCTCTGAAAAATTCCGTCTGCACACAAATCTTCAACATCTGCTCTCTGCAACAGTCGTTCTGCACCTCAGTCTAAAAACTCTGCTCTCTGAAACGATTCTTGTGCACCCCAGTCTCCAAACTCTGCACTCTGAAACAGTCCTTCTCCACACCAGTCTCCAACCTCTGCTCTCTGAAACAGTCCTCCTGTAGTTTAGTCTCCAAAATCTGCTCTCTGTAACGGTCCTTCTGCACCCCAATTTCTAAACTTTGCTTTCTTTATCAGACCATCAGCACCCCAGTCACCAACCTCTGCTCTCTGTTAACAGTTCTTCTGCACCTCAGTCTCCAAACTCTGCTGTCTGCAACAGTTCTTCTGCACTAAAGTCTCAAACCTCTGCTTCGTGCAACACTCCTTCTCTACCCCTTCTCCAAACTCTGTTCTCTGTAACAGTCCTTCTGCACACCAGTCTCAATACTCTGCTCTCCACAACGATCCTTCTGCACCCCAGTCTCCTTCTGCAGCTCTCTGCAGCAGTCCTTCTCCAACCCAGTCTCCAACCTCTGCTCTCTGTAACAGTCCTCCTGTAGTGCACTCTCAAAAATCTGCTCTATGTAATGGTCCTTTTGCACCCCAGTCTCCAATCTCTGCTCTCTGTAACAGTCTTTCTGAACCTCAGTCTCCAAACTCTGCTCTCTGCAACAGTCCTTCTGCACCTCAGTCTGAAAACTTTGTTCTCTGAAAGAAACCTTCTGCACCCCATTCTCAAAACTCTGCTCTCTGTAAGAGTCCTTCTCCACCGCAGTCTCCAAACTCTGCTTACTGTATCAGTCCATCTGCACCACAATTTCCAAAACCTGCTCTCTTTAAGATTCTTTCTTCACTTCAGTATACAAACTCTGCTCTCTGCAACAGTCCTTCTGCACCCAAATCTCCAACCTCTGCTCTCTGCAACAGTACTTCTGCACCCCAATGTGAACCTGTGCTCTCCGCTCCAGTCATCATTCACCTCAGTGTTCAGCCTCTGCTCTTTGCAACAGACCCTCTGCAACCCAGTCTCCAACCTGTGCTCTCCTTAAGAATCCTTCTGCACCTCAATCTCCAACCTCTGCTCTCTGCAATGATCCTTCTGCACCTCAGTCTTCAAAAACTACTCTCTGTAAATGTATTTCTGAACCCCTTGTCCAAACTGTGCTCTCCGTAACAGGCCTTCTGCACCCCAGTCTCCAAACTCTGTTCTTTATAACAATCCTTCTGCACACCAGTCTCAAAATTTTGCTCTCTACAACGATCCTTCTGCACCCTAGTCTCCAATCTCTGCTCTATGTAACCTTCCTTTTGCACCCAAATTTCCCACCTCTACTCTCTGTAACAGTCCTCTTGCAACTCAGTCTCCAAGCTCTGCGCTCTGCAACAGTCCTTTTGCACCTCAGTCTCCAAACTCAGCTCTCTGCATCGATCCTTCTGAACCTCAGTCTTGAAACTCTACTCTCTGTTACAGTCCTTCTGCACCCCGTTCTCAAACCTCTACTCTCTGTAACAATCCTTCTGTAAACAGTCTTCAACCTCTGCTTTCTGTAATGATCCTTTTGCACTGCAGTCTCCAAAATCTGCTCTCTGCAAAAGTCCTTCTGCACCCGAGGTTCAAACCTCTGCTCTCTGTAACAGTCCTTCTGTAACTCAGTCTCCAAACTCTGCTCTCTGCAAAAGTTTTTCTGCACCCCAGTCTCCAACCTCTGCTTCCTGCAAAAGTCCTTCTACACCCCAGTATCCAACCTCTTCTATCTGCAACAGTCCTTCTGCACCCCAGTCTTCAAACTCTGCTCTCTGTAACAATCCTTCTGTAACTCAGTCTCCAACCTCTACTCCCTGTAACAGTCCTTCTGCATCTCAGTCTTCAAACTCTGCTCTCTGCAACAGTCCTTCAAAAGCGCTGTCTCAAACTTGTACCTGCAACAGTCCTCCTACACCCCAGTATCCAACCTCTTCTATCTGCAACAGTCCTTCTGCACCCCAGTCTCCAACCTCTGCTATCTGCAACAGTCCTTCTGCACCTTAGTCTCTAAACTCTACTATCTGTAACAGTCCTTCTGCACCGCAGTCTCCAACATCTGCTCTCTTTAAGATTCTTCTGCAACCCAGTCTGTAAACTCTGCCCTCTGTAACAGTCCTTCTGCACCCCTTGTCCAACCTCTGTTCTTTTAACAGTCCTTTTGCACGCCTGTCTCAAACCTCTGCTCGTTACAACGATTCTTCTGCACCCCAGTCTCCAACCTTTGATCTCTGCAACAGTTCTTCTGCACCCCAGTCTCAAATATCTGCTCTCATCAACAGTCGCTCTGCACCTCAGTCTGAAAACTCTGTTCACTGCAACGATCATTCTGCCACCCAGTAACCAACCTCTGCTCTCTGTAACAGTCCTGCTGTACCACAGTCTCCAAACTTTGATCTCTGTAAGATCCTTCTGAAACCCTGTCTCCAAATTCTGCGGTCTGTAACAGTCTTTCTGCACCCCAGTCTCCAACCTCTGCTCTTTGTATCAGGCCTTTTGCACCTCATTCTCCAACCTCTGCTCTCTGCATCAGTCCTTCTGCACCAGAGACTCCAAACTCTGCTTTCAGTATCAGTGCATCTGCACCACAATCTCCAAACTCTGCTCTCTCTAACAGTCCTTATGCACCTCAGTCTACAAACTCTGCTCTCTGCAACAGTCCTTCTTCAACCCAGTCTCCAACATCTGCTCTCGGCACCAGTACTTCTGCACCAAAGTCTCAAAACTCTGTCTCTGTAACAGTCCTACATAAAGGCAGTCTAGAACCTCTACTCTCTGCAACAGTACTTCTGCACCCAAATCTCAAACCTGTGCTCTCTGCAACAGTCTTTCTACACCCCATGTCCAACCTCTTCTCTCTGCAGCAGTCCCTCTGCAACCCAGTCTCCAAACTCCGATCTCTGTAACAGTCCTTCTGCACCTCATTCTCCAAACTCTACTCTCTGTAAAAGTACTTCTGCAACCCTTCACCAAATGCTGCTCTCCGTAACAGGCCTTCTGCACCCCACTCTTCGACATCTTTTCTTTATAACAATCCTTCTGCACCCCAGTATACAACCTCTGCTCTCCACAACTATCCTTCTGCACCCCAGTCTCCAACCACTGCTCTCTGCAACAGTCCTTCTGCACCCCAGTCTCTAAAATGTGCTCTCTGCAAAATACTTCTGCACCTCAGTTTGAAAACTCTGTTCTCTGAAACGATCCTTCTGCATCCTAGTCTCCAACCTCTGCTCTCTGTAACAGTCCTGCTCTCTGGAATGGTTCTTCTGCACCCCAGGCTCCAAACTCTGTTGTCTGTAACAGGACTTCTGCACCCCAGTCTCCAAACTCTGCTCACTGTAACAGGCCATCTGCATCCAAGTCTCCAACCCCTTCTCTCTGCAATGATCCTTCTGAACCCCAGTGTCAAAACTGTTCTTTGCAACAGTTCATCTGCACCCCAGTCTCAAACCTCTGATCTCTGTAAGATCCGTCTTCAGCCCAGTTTCCAAACTCTGCTCTCTGTAAGAGTCCTTCTGCACTCCAGTCTCCAAGCTCTACTCTCTGCAACAGTCAATTTGAACCCCAATCTCCAACCTCTGCTCTCTGTAAGATCCATCTGAACCCAAGTATCCAACCTCTGTTCTCTGTAACAGTCCTTCTGCACCCAAGTCTTCACACTCTGCTCTCTGCAACAGTCCTTCTGCACCACAGTCTCCAAACTCTGTACTCTGTAACAGTTTTTCTATACTAAAGTCTCCAAACTCTGGTATCTGTAACGGTTCTTCTGCACCCAAATTTCCAACCTCTGCTTTCTCTAACAGTCCTTCTGCACCTCAGTCTCCAAACTCTGCTCTCTGTAGCGGGCCTTCTGCACCCCAGTCTTCAAAATCTGCTCTCTCCGAAGATCTTTCTGCACCCCAGTCTCCAACCACTGCTCTCTGCAATGATCCTTCTGCACCCGAGTCTCCAACCTCTGATCTCTGCAACAGTCCTTCTGCACCTCAGTCTCCAAATTCTGCTCTCTTTAACACCAATCTGAACCCCAGTCTCCTAAGTTTGCTCTCTGCAACAGTCCTTCAGCACCACAGTCTCCAAGCTCTTCTTCCTGTAACAGTCCTTCTGCACCCCAGTCTCCAAACTCTGCTCTCTTTAAGATTCTTTTTGCACATCAGACTACTAACTCTGCTCTCTGCAACAGTCCTTCTGCACTCCAGTCTCCAAACTCTGCTCTCTGCAATTCACCTTCTGCACTCCAGTCTCAAAAATCTGCTCTCTACAACAGTCCTTCTGCACCCAAGTCTCAAACCTCTGCTCTCTGCAACAGTCCTTATGCACCCCAGTCTCAAAACTCTGCTCTCTGCAACGATCTTTCTGGATCCCAGTCTCTAACCTCTGCTCTCTGTAACAATCCTTCTGCACAACAGTCTCCAAACTCTTCTCTCTGTAAGATCCTTCTGCACTCCAGTTTCCAAACTCTGCTCTCTGTAACATTCCTTCTCCACCCGAGTCTTTAAACTCTGCTTTCTGCAAGTGTCCTGCAGCACCCCAGTCTCCAAACTCTGTCCTATGCAACAGTCCTTCTTCTCCCCAGTCTCCAACCTCTTCTTTCTGTAACGGTCCTTAAGCACCCCATTCTCCAAACTCTGCTTTCTGTATCAGTCCTTCTGAACCTCAATCTAAAACCTCTGCTCTCTGTATCTATCCTTCTGCACCTCAGTCTCCAACCTGTGCTCTCTGTAACATTTCTTCTGCACCGAAATTTCCAACCTCTGCTTTCTGTAACACTCCTTCTGCACCTCAGTCTCCAACCTGTGCTCTCTGTAACATTTCTTCTGCACCCCAGTCTCCAACCTCTTCTCTCTATAACAGTTTTTCTATACCGCAGTCTACAAACTCTTGTCTCGGTAACGGTCCTTCTGCACCCCAATTTCCAACCTCTGCTTTCTGTAACAATCCTTCTGCACCTCAGTCTCCAAACTCTGCTCTCTTTAACAGTCCACCTGCACCTCAGTCTCCAACATCTGCTGTAACAGGCCTTATGCATGTCAGTCTCCAAACTCTTGTCTCTGTAACAGTCCTTCTGCACCCCAGTCTTCAACCACTCCTCTCTGTAACAGTCCACCTGCACCTCAGTCTCCAACATCTCCTGTAACAGGCCTTCTACACGTCAGTCTCCAAACTCTTCTCTCTGTAGCAGGCCTTCTGGACACCAGTCTCCAAAATCTGCTCTCTGCAACGATCCTTCTGCACCCCAGTCTCCAACATCAGCTCTCTGCAATGATCCAACTTCACCCCACTCTCCAACCTCTGATCCTTACAACAATCCTTCTGCACCTCAGTCTCCTAATTCTCCTCTCTGTAAGATGCTTCTGCAAACCTGCATCCAATTTCTGCTCTCTGTAACAGTCCTTCTGCCCCCCAGTCTCGTACCTCTGCTCTCCTAAAAGTCCTTCTTCACCTCAGTCTCCCAAATCTGTTCTCTGTAATATCATTTTGCAACCAAGTATTTAAACTCTGCACTCTTTATCAGTCATTCTGCACAACAGTCTTCAACCTCTTTTCTCTGCAACGATTTTTCTCCACCCCAGTCTCCAACATCTGCTCTCTGCAACAGTACTTCCGCACCCCAGTCTTCAAACTCTGCTCTCTGTAACAGTCCTTTCTTAACCTCAGTCTTCTAACTCTGCTCTCTGCAATGATCCTTCTGGAACCCAGTTTCTAACGTCTGCTCTCTTCAAGAGTCCTTCTGCACCACAGTCCTCAAACTCTGCTCTCTGTAAGATCCTTCTGCACTGCAGTTTCCAAACTCTGCTCTCTGTAACATTCCTTCTCCAGCCCAGTCTTCAAAATCTGTCTTCTGTAACAGTCCTTCTGCTCCCCAGTCTCCGAGATCTGCTCTCTGTAACAGTCCTTCTGTACCGCAGTCTCCAACCTCTGCTCTTCATAACGGTCCTTCTACACCCCAGTCTCCAACCTCTGCTTTCTGTATCAGTATGTCTGAACCCCAGTCTGGAACCTCTGTTCTCTGTATCTATCCTTCTGCACCTAAGTCTTTAACCTGTGCTCTATGTAAGAGTCCTTCTGCACCCCAGTATCCAACATATGTTCTCGATAACATAATATGTTCTCGCATTCTCCAACCTCTGCTCTCTGTAAAAGTCCTTCTGCAACCCAATTTCCAAACTTTGCTTCCTGTAACAGTCCTTCTGCACCTGAGTCTCCAAGCTCTGC